>NW_010972842.1:5064118-5064808 GCF_000737465.1 Haliaeetus leucocephalus | reverse complement strand
CGATCAACTCCCAAAGATACAAACTCAGCCTTTTCTATGGGTGTATCAAGAAACTGATTACCCATACAAGCAAGAGCTGAAGAGGAATTAGCCACTGACTTATGAAAAAGTTGCAAAAGTAGCAAAATACTTTGAAAACATCCAAATATGAAGCAAATTTATGAAAAGAGCCAAGACATAGCAGGACATCTTACCCTCCCTTGTGGCAAAGGGCACACAAATACAGCCAGCAATGAGAGAACAGGAAAAGGCAGCTCACTTTCAGGCTAAGATCCCAGGATCACTCAAATTACTGCCACAGGCATGAATTTTCTAGTAAAAAGAGGGGGTAGAGCCTACAGAGATTTTAGCGCCTCATTAGCACATTGCTTCTATGTCAACCCATACCCATGCCCCCTCCCTCCCCTTGAAATCAGAAATGTATTCTCCCCAGCTCTTACTCCCACACCCAATTTATTAGCGGTGTATTTATGTAATGCGCATGCCACAACAGTATCCAAGGGATTTGTCTGTTGGTTGCAATTCCAGTTGGTATGTGCTGTCCATATTAATGGAAGCTCTATGAAGGTGTCCTCTCCAGCACGTTGCACCTAAGGAAGCTGCTCTCCCTTCCTGGGCACCCGCTACTCAGCACGACTACAGCTGTATTATAGGCACAAGGTTTCCAATTCAGCTACCCTCAAAAAAAAA
>NW_010972842.1:5025689-5064095 GCF_000737465.1 Haliaeetus leucocephalus | reverse complement strand
AGCTCCAATTCAGTAGTCCCTTAATATCAAAGGAAAATTAAATCTAGCATGTTCTGTCCAATTCTGCAAACCACTGCCATCTGAAAAGAGAGAAAAAAGACAACCCCTTTCCTCCCAAATTCCACAGCTGTAGTCCTATAACAGAAGGCCAAATCATGCTTTATGTTCATGCACAAAACTTAGAAGACTGACATTTCCTTAATTCCTGGGCACTTGAGTTTTCACCTTCCCTCTGCTGTCTCCTTTTCTCAGTATAATCAATGTATAAAATTATATACTAGAAGTTGAAAAAGAAGCTGAAGCCCACCCAACTCCAAATTCCACCATCTGGTATCACATGTGTCACAGGGACCATCAACAGTGATTTTTAGATTCATTACACTAATATTTTGCACTAAGTCTAACTGAGGACAACTGGAGGTTGTTGAGCTCCACAGAATTAGCAGGAGGGAAAGAGAAACACACTCTACCGGGAGGTTTCACAAATAGTTACTGACATTCATGTAATGGAAAGACTCTCAATCTTCTGTCTATTCCAAACGCCAGAAAGGAAGGAGGTTGAGTAGATCATACAAGAGCCTTTACTAACTACCAACAAGACAGTTCCTAGTACACCTCATTCAGCTTGTTCTAGTTCCTGCTCTAATTCATCGCTATGCTTTATCTTAGCCCAATTTCCTTGCCTAGACATACTCAGACCCAGTTCTCAATTTTACCAGAAGAACAAAAGAACTTGCCTTGTTTGATGTACCTAACAAAACAAAAACTCCAAGAGCTAAAAAACACTTTGCAGCAACAAACTGAAAGACAGGAGTCATTTAAGCTAAAGGCTAATGCTGACAGTAATGGCTATAAAAATCACTTACTTTGGAAGCTGGTAGACCATCTATGACTACCACACAAACAAGGTTCTGGAACAGCTTTGTAATGGGAGCATTACAGACTAGGTAATTAGTTTTAAGCTCCACCTCCAATAGTTAAAAGGATATTATAGCCTGACAGCCTGAGTCCAGTCCATCGCTATCTTAACTGCCTCATGTTTCCAATAATGAGTATCATTCAGCATTCCAAAGATGCAGAATTTAATTATATATTTAATCAAGCCTCTTTTTTCCTGATCTTAATAACAGAAGCCAGAGGAAACCCTCAAAGTATATGGAAAACTCCAGCTCCCAGCCAAGGTCAAGCTGTAAAATACCTCCAGAAGTAAAGACAAATTCAGATCATCTAGTTTGTCCTCTGCAAGAAGCACATCTGTCCTGCTGTCATGAAAAACACTCTAGATAGGCGTCCCTGAAAGGTTTATATAGACCTGTGCGTTTATATAACCCTCTAACCTCTTTCAGCTTAGCCTGGAGAGGTCACTTCCACAGACCAGTAGCTGGCTTCAAAGCTGATGGCTGAAAAAAACCTGACAGCAATGTATCCTTCCTTATCCTCTCAGCATGCCCACTCCAATTACTCTCATATTTACTGACTTCTGTGCTCACTCACAATTCATTTTTCCTCTCTTTGATGATACAGACATCCTGGCTCCATCTGTCATAGGGTTAAATAACCATCTCTGATTTCAGTAGATTCCATGAACTGCAAAATAGAGCCCTGAACCAATCAAGATTTTCAAGAGGCTGGGGGCGTGGGGGGTGTTTTGGTTTGAGGGTTTTTTTGTTTGGGGCTGGTTTTTTTGTTTGTTTGGGTTTTGTTGGTTTGTTGTTTGTTTTTTCTCTTTTTTTAACTGGTCCCTTCCAAGCTGAAGGCAAGTAGAGTTTAGCCTGAGTTTCAATGGAGGTAGAAGCAGACAATTTATCTTCATGACAGCTCCACATAGTAAGTGTTCTCTTCTGCTTTTTAAAAACATATCACCACAAAATGTTATGTTAGGAAAAGAAAGCCAAAGAATGCTTTAACTTATGTAGACTGCTATTCATTATTGCTTAGAATACGGCAATATGTTGTTTCCTAACTTCAGGAAACATCATAAATCTGATAATGTCTTTGGCTACTAAGCCATTCTGAAAGCCTATAGAAAGCAATGCTCTCTAATACGATGTTCACCGTAACAGTCTGGTGAGCTAGGGTATACATCCCTAAAACCCCCACTTGCCTGTCTTGTCTTAATTATATTTTACTGTTTCTACTCGCTATGCACCTTCCCATCAGTCCAACTTTTCGTACATTAATCAACATGACATTACAGCTTAGATATGCCAGTACAGTCACTGATGCTCTTAGTTCTGTAATAAAGACATCCTGCCATCCATCCAGATCTTAATATTCACATTTCACTAAAGCACATACATACATTTTTTAACCACGGACTGGGAGAATAATAAATCATAAACACTTATGTTTTTTAGAATAGATAGAGATGACATTTTCAATGAATCTGAGGGCATAATTTATAAATTGCTTTCCAGGATTTTTGTATTTAGAGAGACATTATACTCCTGTCCAAGACACTAAGTAACATCAGCCTCGGTGCTAATCGGTGCCATTACTCTTTTGTTATCACTCCCCATAAGTGAGTCAACAGGACGCTGGCTACGCAAGCAAAATGCATTGCTTGTACAGATGCTGGGCATTCACAAACTTTCCCAATGCATCCTTCACAACAGCTAATGCTGCAGGATGGCAGTCCCTCTGGCTTTTCTCCTTTCCCAATAGTTTTTGTCAATGGTATCAGTGAGAGATCACCCTTAATGAGAGTGCTGAAGTCAGCAAACGTGGAACAAAAACCATTGGGGTTCTTTCAAGGTTTGCTTCAAGACTCAACAAGTGTTATACATAATGAAATCTTTGTCACTGCTCACCATTCTCCAGCTATCACCAGGCAAAATTCCCTTTACATGCTGACCAAATAGTCTACTTTAATACCACTCTCTGCAGTCAAGTTTTTAGAAGTAAGTTAAAGAGCAATCACACTTTAAAACATATTGTACTGGCACATTTGGCTCAGCAGAATGTGACATATAATTTGTGTGTATCATTCCCAACTGAAGGACGTCACTGTGCCTGGTTTATCTGAAACAGGCCTTGGACACTACTAAAACATAACACAAACAGACACCACACAAAACAGGACCTTCACCCAGAAAAAAAACAAACCAAAACAAAACCAAACCAACCAAAAAAAACAAAACCAAAACGAAACCATCAGAAGAGGATGATGTCTTCACCAGCAAGTCTTAAAAAGCAGTCTTTATCAAACATGCCAGATAAGGAGAGAACACAAAAACATTTTTTTAACACTTTCAGTAATACTCCAACAGAGAAAATGGTATTTTTTTTACCCAACTTAAAACAAAAAACCACCCGCCTAGACATCCTGTGAGGTTAACTAGGAAAATTTAATTCTTTGGCACTGGAAACAGTGGCCTACAGAAAAACAACTTGTTTCAAGGTTATCATAGGGTTACAATACAAAAACAGACATTTGGGTTTGAATATGCTCGCACGGTTGAGGCAGAGCTGGAGCAGGAAGCCAGGCTGTTGGAGGAGGATGTCGGGCTCTTGGGCAGATACACCCCAGGCAGCAGTGGGACTTTGACTGCTAACAAGCGTGATTTGACCAAAACCCCACCAAACACAAAATGTTCCCATAAGAACTACGCTGACTAAAGCCAAAAATCTGTTAAGCGCAAGGTCCTTTCTGCAGCTGCTGAGTATCCATAGCCAAGGGAAGAAGGTCAGAGCAGAGCAAATGCGTACCTTCCCCAGTACACTCTCCTACCTTCTACTGGGAAGAGGCTCACAGTGGGGTTTACAGTTTTTGCGGGTATTTTGCTCCATTGATCTACAGATTTCTTTCATTTATACCAAGGGAAAATAAACATACTAACTAATTTATAATGACGGTTTTGAAAAATGCTGGAATGAAATTTTGTCTATATTCTAGTCAAAGCCTTTGGTGTTTGCATGTTAAGAGTTTTACAGTTAGGTGTAGAACCTGAAAATCTTCATTGGACAACAGATTAAATGGCTCAACACAACAACGTAGTGTGGGGAAACCAGAAAGAATTTAGCACCCAAGGGAAAAACGCAGACAAAAAATGGGTTTGGACTAATATGGTGCTGTCCAAACTAGAATTTGCATCCAATTGTGACTAATCCTCATATTTACAAGTTACTTAGGTTTTGTCTATAATGGGTGATTTTCCAAGACTATGCTTCCTCCACCCTAGAAGCGCTAGTTTAATACTGAGTTTGAAGAAAATTTATCTTTCTAGGCTACCAAAAAAATGCTCCCCTAAACCCACTGATCAAAGGCAAGGTCAAAGAACAGAGGAAATAACTGCTGCCATCTCCAACACAAGCAGACCCTGGTAGAGAGATAACTCATTTGACTTTTAGACCAAAAATTGTAAAACACTTTCTGTCCATTCATGATAAATTTGTCTTGGGACAGGCAGGAGTGTTCATAGCAGCTTCCTTTCTCCAGAAATGCTGTAGGTGAAAAATGGGAAAGAGTGACAAGGAGAGAATCGGAGATTCTGATTTACAACTTCAGGCCCAGAAAAATGCTAGCTGTAACCCCCCACATAGTGTTTGACACCGCATACCCAGCGAAAGAAAATCCAAACTCTCCACAGACTTCACTTACTAAAACCCAGTCATCCTGCTTCCTTTAACAGCAGGATTACTGGGAAACATTTCATATTACTTACTACAGGGATAGAATGTATTTCCTCAAAATACAGATGTGCACCAAAGACCAAATTTTGCATTTCAAAACACAAATTCAACCACCACTGACATGAACAGGAATAACCCATGCTCTCCTTTCAGACTGGTTACAATCACACCTGTCAATTTAAATGTAATGGTCTGGAAATTGCTGGAAGTTGGTTTTTTTCAAGCAAATGAATTTTCAAATAATATTTCTAGTGTGTCTTTAGATCCTTTGTCCATTCCAATATGAGAAAACAAACTCTGAGATATCAACTCTATTAACAATTATTTCAGTCTGAAACATGTCACTAACTATTCCAGAGGGTCACTGGATGCACAGTGAAAAAAGTATTTTCTTTGAAGGACTTGAGGCTGAGGAGCACTTTAAAAGAAGCAGTTTTTAGGCTTCCCTGCTGTTCACAAGGGCTTATTCTTACAAATAAGTCATGAAATGGAAACTTTCATGTACCAGATAAAGGCAGCCTGCACACTTATTTGGATGCAAGCAAAGATATTTCAGGAGGAAAAACAAATGACTTCGTTTTTGTGTTAATTAGGAACTTAACTCAAACCACATTCTTATGTGCAGGCATCTACAAGATGTCATTCCAGCATATTCCTTTTGTTGCATTATCAGAAAATTTATCAAGCTACTCAGATAATGCCATTCTGATTTTTTTTGTGTTATCTTACGTTTTCAAAATGTTTATAAAAAAAGCATGCAGTCAGCCAGTCAAACTTTTGACCCAGCAATCTGGCACAGTTAATTAAAGTTAACCCAAAAGCAAAAGAATCAGACTATGAATTTCCTTACTGCATTGCAAGATCATTACTGTGACAAGTCAATGGCAAGATCCTGATGAATGGCTGCCACTGTTCAATAGATTGAAGAGCGCTTGAAAACACCTTATCTGTGCTCTCTGGTACAGGAAGATTAAGGAAAGGGTGGATAATAACCTTTCATATTACCCTCAAATACAGGATTCAGTCTGTCTGGCTCCATACTGTATTATTGCTTTGGTCCAGGCTATTGTCTATTCTCACGACATTTTTAAAAAAAAAAGAAAACAAATTTCAGACATATGATTTTTGGCTCATTTTACAAGACAGAAGTGCCATTAATAGCCTGAATGGTTCATAACATTATAAATCATTTAACTAAGTTGCAATCATAAAAGTCAACAAACATGTTATGAATGGTACCTACACATAATAGGTTGATAGCAACTTGTTTTTCAAGTATTTTAATAAAAATTGTTTCTCTCACTGTAATGGTTAGTATAGAGAGGTAGGGCTTAATCACAATAGGTAGAAGCTTATCAAAATTCATCACAAATGAAATCTGTAAAAATCACATTAAAAATAAAGAATTGCATCAATTTTTCTTTCTGATCAGCAAAGAGGACCTGAAGAGATTTTTCTATGTACCATTATTGTCTGGGTTTCTTTACCTCAAATATACCAGCTCTTTTCTGCCCTATTTTGCTCAATGACTTTAAGAAACAACTATGAAGGATAAAATGTATTCAGATCCAAATACTGAAGAGGTGGTTTGGTTTGGTTGTGGATTTTTTTTGAACTTCCAGAAATCTTTACTATTTTTATTAATATCCACTAAGTTGAAATTCCGGATGAGCTGACCAAGAAGAAAAGGTACAGGATATAAAAACATATACTTCAAGTGAAAGCTGAGGAAAGTCTACAACACTTCCAGTCTTCCACTACACAGGAGAAAGGATTAGATATTGCTGTTTCCAAATGGAAAGAACAGACATACATGCTTGCCTGTGAATGGAAGCTTTTACTTCATTATAAATCTAGTAAAAGCAAAAAAAAAGACCAATCCTATGGTTTTCCTTCTTCTTAACCTTCATCTTTCTACTTTTAAGGTACTGTATCATTACAAGATCATTTGTAATGATGCTTGGGGCCCACATTTTGCAAAAAGTCTTACAGAAATATTTAACACTGAGATTGTTCATGTCCTAATATTGTAATTACACTTACCTGGTTTTAGAAGCTATGCACGTGTATGTACAAGATTAGAGGTATACCAACAAACAGGATACTAAGCACAGAGTGAAGTCTCAGAGCAGTTGCAGTCAGCGTCAAAACTCTTGTTCTCATTTAAAGGCCAGAATTTAACCAATAAAAATTGACATGTTTTATGTTGCGTAGTTTTCAGTGATTTTACTGAGATCTATGAATGTAAATATATATACACACATTCTGTAATATACTATACGTACATATGGACGCCCACAGGGGTCCATATTGGGACCAGTACTGTTTAATATCTTCATCAGTGACACAGACAGCGGGATCCAGTGCACCCTCAGCAAGTTCACAGACAACACCAAGCTGAGTGGTGTGGCTGACACACCTGAGGGCCGGGATGCCATCCAGAGGGACCTGGACAATCTCAAGAAGTGGGCCCATGTGAACCTCATGAGGTTCAACAAGGCCAAGTGCGAGGTCCTGCACCTGGGTCAGGGCAACCCCTGCTATCAATACAGGCTGGGGGATGAAGTGATTGAGAAGAGCCCTGCGGAGAAGGACTTGGGGGTGTTGATGGATGAAAAACTGGTCATGAGCCAACAATGTGTGCTCACAGCCCAGAAAGCCACCATATCCTGGGCTGCACCAAAAGAAGCCTGGCCAGCAGATCAAGGGAGGGGATTCTGCCCCTCTGCTCTGCTCTGGTGAGACCCCACCTGCAGTACTGCATTCAGCTCTGGGGTCCTCAGCACAGGGAAGACGTGGACCTGTTGGAGCGGGTCCAGAGGAGGCCACAAAAATGGTCAGAGGGCTGGAGCACCTCTCCTACGAGGACAGGCTGGGAGAGTTGGGGTTGTTCAGCCTGGAGGAGAGAAGGCTCCAGGGAGACCTTATAGCAGCCTGCCAGTACTTAAAGGCGACTTAAAAGAAAGATGGGGACAGACTTTTTAGTAGCGCCTGTTGCGATAGGATGAGGGGTAATGGTTTTAAACTAAAAGAGGGTAGATTTAGACTAGATAGAAGGAAGAAATTTTTTGCCATGAGGGTGGTGAAACATGGGAACAGGTTGCCCAGAGAGGCTGTAGATGCCCCGTCCCTGGACACACTCTAGGTCAGGCTGGACGGGGCTCTGAGCAACCTGATCGAGTTGAAGATGTCCCTGCTCATTGCAGGGGGGTTGGACTAGGGGACCTTTAAAGGTCCCTTCCAACCTAAACTATTCTATGATTCTACATAACATACCCATATGTGTACCCCATACATATACTGCATAAATACATGTGTATTTTCCTACAGAACTAAAGACTGGAACAGTAATTTTGTCAGTATTGGCTGGTGAATCAGCAAATAATTACCCAGGCCTAAACAGGTTTTCTTTACGTGCATGAGCTGTGAAAGTTGGGAAGCATATCTGTTAAGGCTACCTAAATTTTAAAGTTGGTATAAACATAAATATGATCCCCATATTGCAAAGCATACAGGCAACACACCTGTACCCATTATAGCTAGGATAAGCAAGTCAATCTGGATGCACCCTACAGCACTCTTGCAGTATTTTGCAGCACCAGTAGTGAAAATACAGATGGACTCCAGGAAGCTTTTGGGTTACTTTTTAAACATGGAGAAAGAAAAAAAAAAAAATCATTCAAGACATCTTCTGTTTGTGGCTAAGCACTGACATGGATCTTGGGAATTGCCACAGCATTTGTCCAAGTCCAAAACCACTATGTGCTTCTACCACAGGCAAGGCTAAGGGCAGCAGGCAGCAGCTGACTGCACAGCCTTAGAGATGAGCACTCTAGGGCCTCCTCTGAAAAACAGCAGCAACTATTTAAAGGTGGGATAAATTGCATAGTCCCAACAACTGACAGCCCTTTCCAGGTGCAACAAATCAACCCGCCAGCCAGTGGGACTCTTCTATGTTGTACAACAACCTGTAAATGAGGAGTAATTGCAGACAAACCATAAAGACTAGATGCTGCTGGTACTGCCCCAGTAAACCCAATGAAGGCTTCAGACATGGCAGGCTGATGGAGCAGGAGGGAAGGCAGCTGAGGTCAACAGGGAATTGGTCTTGCCTCACCAGCATTAGTTCTCCTTGCTCTCCAAGAAGTTCTTTTTTTTAAAAAACACATACATTAACCCAGTTCTTATCAACAGGTAAATCTGATTCACTGAGTGACTAAACAGCATAGCTTTGCCTCCCACATTTTTGGATGTCCACACCCAGAGAAGTCAATTGTTTCATAATTTTCAAAGGACCTCTGGGACCTGAAACTAACCCTTGCCATTGCCAATCAGTGCTGGCCTACAGTAGCTTTTCAGGTAATATATGTAAATGAAAATGCTCAGCTTGATTAAGCATTAAAACTATTATTAAGTGTTATTATCTGGATTTCCCATGCTCTTACAATATTTTCAAAATTATAATCAGCCATGAGCCAATAATAAACAGTTGGATTAGAAATGTCTGCACCAGCCCAAGGAAACTTCCTGACAGGATCAACAAACAGTAATTAAACATCATTAAACATCACCGGCAGCTAGCATTATTGAATAAAGTAAATTGAAAAAGAGGAGGTAGGGAGGCATGCCTGCATTATGCTCAAGTCATGATCTTGATGAATTAGAGCCGTGCACCATGGCCTGTAGATCCTGCTGCTGAAAACCATCTGTATTCTTTAAGGACAAAATACACAGAGCGAAAGCTCTGATCCGACACGAAGATCAGCAACACTTAATCAGTAGCACAGTCGTAAGACAGCGTAAGTTATAGTACTGCCTCCCAAGCAGTTTCAGCATTTCCGTGAGTAGATTTAGCAGGTGAGCCGTACTCCATGCCCGGGCATGGGAGGCCAGAGGAAAGAGCCGTCATCATTTGGTTCTCACAGCTGCTGCACAGCACATGAACTCAGAGGACACTGACCACGAGGGCACTACAATTTAAACAGTATTTCATTGTGCATTAGCCGAGTTTCTCCATTTTTACATCCTTTTATCAGTCTCACATCTGCTTTCACACTAGTTTCATCATGGTGTTCCTCAGCCTTCCTTTTATTGTTACATATGTAAAACCACGGTTCTGTACACTTTGATTTTCTCTCTCTGTACACGAGTCCCTTGGGAGCAACCCCAGACTGACTCTAATGGCAATGCTGCTGATGGCACTGGGTGCTGCCCCAGAGCATGGCGGCAGCTGTTCCCGAAGATTTTTACACCGCCACAACCACTACACGGGGTATTTCACACCTCCAGGCAAATCCTACAGGTCAGTCACCTGCAATGCTCAGCACCCAGTGTGAAACCACACAGACCTCAGCAGACTTCCCACTGAGCAGGCTAGTCTACATGCAAGTCAGGTATGAGAGACTAAGGTACACAATACAACTTGCCTGTGTATATAAATACATGCATTCAAACAATTATGCACACTATTTTTCTGAAGGAGAAAGTAATTATATGTTTTTTCCGCATTTGTCATTTTCAAAAAGAGTCTCTGAATTCAAAAAAGCTTCTACAATAAAAAAAACCCAAACATATACTTACAACTCTTATGTTTCATATTTTATTTCTAAAAAAATAAAAATCAACAGCAATGTCTGCAGAAATATTTCCTTTGGCATTTTCTAATGGCAATAGAATTATTCATGGTATAAATACCTTCTGCTGAAAGGGCAAATTCATTCATCAGTAAAGCATTTAATCATTCAGAAGGAGGAAACAGAATGAATAAAATGTACTACTATGGCCATTTCACATTTTATCACAAGGCAGCTAATGCTTCATGTAGTAATCACTCTAGAGTTAAGTGACTTTTATTAGAAGCAAGGAGAGGACACTATTTTTGATTTTTAAAAGTCTTTTTTACAAGTTTTCTAGCATAGCAAAAAAGTTTATATAAAATATCCTTACTCACTGTACAAGGTCACAGTATGAAGGCACTGAACTGCAAAATTATTCAGAAGCACTCTTACCCTCCGTAAAATGCATAGCCTCCATATTTAAATTTATTTCCTACCCCTGAACTTGAAGTTATACACTACTAGTTCCAGACTGTGTTCTTCCAACTCTCTGCTGAGACCCATTATAATCTCCGTATTGCAGAGCAGTTTCTCAGTTGTTGGAACTACAAGGAAGACGACAAAAATTACAGATTAGCCTCATATTTCTCAAGCAGAATCAGTCCCACCCAACACACTCTCAAGCCTGCCCCAGACAAAGGCACTATTGGGAGCTCAAATTTTGAAGTCTCCAACCAGCCAAGAACAGTTTTTATAGAATCATCTCCACCAATATTGCAAATATTTGTATAAGCAGTAGCCTCTGAGCATACAATATACTGTTGCTTTAAGCAGCAGTGCATAACACAGTGTCGAGGAAAAACGAGGCAAAACCTATCCCTAATGAACAGTCCTTGTCTTGTTGATGACTTCTGTTTCTTAATGCATCGCTCCAGGTATAGCAAGGAGTTTGTGTGACTATTTTCAACAGCTACTGTTCTGTGGACAGAATCGCTAGCTAATACCCAGCTTGTCAATGGGGAGTAGCCATGGCCCGTCTCTGTTTCAGAGTGTTATTTATTAGCCATTGATCCAGCCCAGTAAGAAAATCAAGGGAAGTCTTGCTGTAAGGCAAGGCTCCTACTCGGGGAACCAGAGCAAATGACATGACTGTGGTTTGAGTTGGCCTCTAACACTGTGATAGTTTTTCCTGGCTAACAGACAAACCTAGAGACAGTAGCAAACCTTCTCTCCTTGGGTTAGAGCACACAAACTAGCAGACCTCCCAAAAGCTGACAGAGACAATACGAAAACCCCTACCAGGAGGGTCGGACATCCCAGAGACCTCAAGGACGGCAGGGTCTTCAGTTCCACATACAAGGCGGCAGATCTCAGTTTCACATTTCGCAGCTCCTGCACGCTGGATAGCTTTCATCTCAGCTCTAGCTTATTGCATTTCAGCACTTCTCAGCTTTATAAAAACTGGGAGATGGTAACTCTTGCATTCACGAGGGTTGTGATGACCTGAAGGCACTGTTATTTGCCCTTGGCTGTGATTCCAACTTCACTGTTTTGCATGGGAATTTAGAGACCAAGCACGAAATCAGTTTAAACCATAATACTTTGGTCTTTTTCATGTATTTTAAATTATGATTGTAATCAGTGATATCTTATGGATTGTCATTAAGAAGATCCAGGTGTCTGCAATGTTGATAAGTCTTCCTTAGATTTATTTGCCTGGATAAGCTGGACATTTACTATTTCAAAGTCAACATGGAAAAAACCCACCACCTTTCAGCTCCAACTGTTTGGGCACAGATCCCCGTCAGCTGAGTTTCCCTCCGAGGAAGCATCTCTGAATTAGTTTACAGGTCACAGACTCGACCAGCAGCTCACCAACCTACCTCTATACTGTGACTCAAACGTTACCAGGAACTAACCAAGACCCTCCACCTGGCATTGCTGTGAAGCCTTTTCCACTTCTTGTGCTTGAACTCAGCTTATGAGGCCGGGGAGAAAACAATAATGTAAAACATTCATAAATGTCATGTTCTCAATGCAAAACCCTGACAGCAGTTAATACACAGTAAAACAAAGTCTTTGCCAAGCAATTAAGCTCACGGAAGATAAGCAAATGACAAGAATTAAACTCGTTAATTAACTACATAAAAGGTGCAGATAACAAAAGCAGAGACTGCCCGACTCTTCTCCAATCCACAAAGCACACTCCCTGCTACCACCTCCTTCCCTGCTCTTTAGACAGGAGCACGACCACCTTCCCCTTCTTACCGACAGCAACTCATGGCTTCAGTCACCTGGCCCTTGACTTCGAATATCTTCTTGAACAGTATTATCAAACAGGAGCAAAAAATAAGTTAAAAAAAATAAGAACAGAGAAGTCTGATTGCTTTCAGATGATTGCAGCCACCAACTCGGATCTGAAGGCTTCTGCACCAAGAACATGAGAAAAGGTGTGAGATGCGTGAGCAGCATGGCGGAGAAATAGAGAGTTAATTTCCAGGAGATAAAGGGAGATACAACAAAAGCATCACTATTTCTTTAATTCGACTAACTGACATCAACATGCAGTGATCCGAGCATTACATGAAAAACAGAACCGATTACAGGTGTGCAAGGAAGAAGCAAAGTTTTCAAAATATTTTCAGCAGGATTTTACAGGGAAATACTGAAACCGTTTTCTCTATTCTCAAAATCAAGTAAGAAATATTTCCTAAAGTAAGATTTCAGATAAAAGTATGAAGTAAGAAGGAAAAATGTTCTGTCCAGAGTTTTAGCCTATTCACTTCAGTTCTCGCTGACTTCACCGGTCTATTGGCTTTGCCAACTGTTGTCCCAAGATACTCAGATTCTGACAAGGCCTGCAGAGCTGACATGAATACAACCAGTTGTCTCTTTCCAGTACAACTGTAAGCAATGAACTGAGTTCCTGACACACACACATTCGTTTAAAAGTTGCATTTCACCGAAACTACTCTTTATGCTCTCACTGTGCTTGAGAGTTTTTACAATGCTTTGAGTCAACTTCAGGCAAGTGAAGCTGTTGATTTAGCTCATGTATGAGATCACTTGCACCTTATGATGACAAAATAAAACAACTAAGCAAGCACATTTTTGCTGGGTTAAAACACAGACAGACAAGGAAGAAAAAGCACATACATTTCTATGACTTTTTCATATTGCAGTAGCCAAAAGATCTTCCAAAATCTTATCTCCTCAGCAATACCTTCCTTGTCTCCCAAACAGGAAAGTCTGAATCTTTTTTTCCTCCTGCAAATTGTGAGCGTGTGGAAAGGGACAAAAATATGTAGCATGCTTCTCTGCAAAGATAGCCAAATGTGACCCTACAGATGGATCATTCTATTGTTAAGGAAACAAGGTAATAAAATACTTCCAGGCAAAAACATGTTTATTTAACAAAGTCTGCAACTTCAGAGTATCAAACAATGTGCCTTTAACTCAGGTATTAACTGTCTAACTTACAGTTGGGAAAGATGGAAATTCACCAGTGTACAGAAAGGCATCAAAACATATTTGAAAGTGAACCTCAAAAATATGTTTAATACAGTAGCTTCCCCCAAAAAGTGGTCATCAGAAGCCATTTTGATTCCCCAAGTTCTTCTACCCCAGTTTTTCCCACTCATCCCGCATTCTAAAGTTCACCCTAATAGCCACCCCCTCCAAAATACCCCAGCTTCTCCCATTTCAACACCCTACTTCTCCCACCAGTTCTCTATTGCAGGGTCCCCCCACCTACTGCAATATTTCAGCACCTCCCCTCCCGTCCCAGGCCACGAGCTCCTCCACCACCTTCCCCTGAGCTCCTGAGGCCAGCGGGGGGTTTCTGCGTCCAGAACTTACCCCAGGTCTCTGCTGGAGCAGGTGGCAGAAAAAGAGCTGGACATGGCCTCTAATAAATAAATACAATTCTAAGGGCAGAAAAAGGTTGCATCCTGAAAAATACGACAGTCTCAAGCTACATTTGGCATGGTAAAGATGCAGCATATTGAAAAAACATTTTTATCTGGTTTACAAGCACTATGCCCGTGTGTAGAGCAACGATTATTAGCCTGTCAGGGAGAGCAATATATTTTTGACACTTAACTGTTCGGAAAGATGATTATTTGGAAAAAAACTCACTTATCTAAACTGATTTTTTTTTGATAAACAGCACTAAAACCAGTAGGACACACAAGTATTTCTTTTTTGCTTTGTTTTCTACCGAGATAGGTTTTATTCTCAACTGTTGCAAAATGTATTTCCCAGCTGTGACTCAAGTCATACGGCTGCAGTAATATCTATCCGAATCAACACACAAGTTGATTTTTTGCATTTACTCAAGGCTTTCAGTTAGTATTGAACATTGGTATTTAACTGAACAATGTTATTTGAGAGAAAAAAAAACCACCGACTGCTCTTTTTAGAAAACAAACAAACAAAAAACCCAAACCCCACAAACCAGAAAACAACCAGAACACCTTTGACCTATTATGCAAATTGAGACAGAAACATTTTTTTCATAACTTTAAAAATAAGTGCAAAGACTTATGCCAGACTGAACTTCATCAGATCAAGGTGATTTTGGAAAGCTATATAGATACATGCATTTGTTCTATATTCAGAGATCATTATGGATATATCAAATGACATTTTTAAAAAATGTTAAAGTGTGTCTAATCTACCTCAAGATACACACTTGCATCTGACTTTACTGTAGTTTGTTCCTCTATACAAGTCCCAAACACCAAAATTTACAGACACTCCAGTCAAACTTTTCTAAGATCAATACTGACCTGGAACCTTAGAAGAATACATGTGCTCTCTGTAAATGGGCTTTGGACGGCCCCGAAATCAACTGGCTTTATTGGGTGCTGCTCCCAGTTGACTAGTCAGACACTGATCCTCAGGGATTCCCTTCTTTCAACACAGCATATTAAGAATAGCTTCGGTTTAGACTGCTCAAGCATACACTTCAGGTTGTCTATACTATTACTGAGCCTAATCAACAGCAGCTTCTTCAGAGAAGCCATTTACGAATAGAGAACACATCACACAGATCCACACACCACCTGTGTGTGCTGACAAGCACGGTAATTTAATTTCAGTTAATATCAAATTTGTCTGCCCAGTTGATGACTTCTGAAGGCCAGAGGTCTTTTTGTTTTCCCTACAGGAATAAAACCACGCAGTGACTTACCTAGTCACAGACAGCAGCATCCCATACGAAGCTGCTGATGTCATCTGCCACACCGGTGCACATCGTGGATGCTACCCTTTCCTTGGCAGGACAAATGGGAGAAGAGGAGAGGATGGGGAACCAGGACAGAGACAAGACACCGTTTGCTCCTGTAAGATCTTCTGGGAGCTGGCAGAATAGCCACAGCCATATGGCTATATTCACTTTGCCGTACCGAGTCCTAATTGCCACAGCATGCCCCAGCATTAAGAAAAGCAGCAGACAGCCTCAGAACCTAGGTACAGAGCTATTATTGCTATCATGTCTCATCAAATTTAATACAATCAACTTTTACTGTTAGTGACTCTTCTAGATGCTGGCTGAGTCAGCTGCAAAAAAATTAAAATAAATAATAAAAAAAAAAGACCCCCCTTGTGTTCACTGTTTGGTCTTAATGTGGACAATAATCACTGCCCGTTCAGAACCAGTCCCTTGGTTACCCACAAAAAGAAAAGAATCAACCACCACACTACTATCCCAGTTTTGAGCAATAAAATTTTGATTTACCAGAATTCTACAAATCACTTTAAAAAGCTCACAACTTCTTAAAGCACTGCTGCAGGAAGGAATGAGCATGTGCACCCAAGTCTGTCCTTCCTTCCCCCCCATTCCTTAACAGCATTGCTCTGAACTGCATGACACAGAAGGGAGGAAAAAGCAGTCGTCATTCACTTTCTTCACCTTGATGAATGATCTTTCTTACTACAAACATACTTCACAGTGCCTTGGTTGGAGACCGAAGGCTGTATTGTAGTATTCATAGAAACAATTTGCATTTGAAAAAAATTTATCTCTGAAGTGATTACAGTTTCAGGCCATGAGAGAAGAGACTCTAGTTTGCTCCTCACAGCAACTTCTATAGCGTAATCACTTCCAAATCCTCATGTGTAAAGCAGTAGTTTGAGAAACTATGGTAGCTGCTTTCTGAACACAGGAAGACACAGCTCACAAATTATAAAAAGAAATTTTAAATCTCATCCCAAAAGCACAGCTTTATGGTCATATAATAGCTGAAGTTGGAAAACCGTTGCAAGGGAAAGTTAAATGATATCCAGAACGCACAGTTCAAAAACCATGTAAAAAAAAAGGGACTGGAAAAGTCTGTTTAATAGATAAAACTTCAGATGTTCCTTTTACAGTATCCCTTTGCGCCTTACCTCCTAGCCCATTAATATCTTCACTGTATCAAATAAAATGTTACAAACCTTTCCACTAGAGTATTTTAAGAAAACTGGGATTTAAAAGGGCTTTTGAAAACCACCATACTGAACATCAAGTGTTTGTCACTTTCTTTTAGTCTGACTCATTTATTTAGACTGTTAATTCACGAGGCAAGGACTATACTTTACACTGGTGTTTGGGTATCTGCTGTAATAGTGTTCCCTGTTTTCTCTGTAGCCTCTCAATGCCAGTTCACTACTAACAGCAAGAACAACTGATTCACTACAGTCCTACATAGCAGGGATACAGGACCATTCTATTTGCCTTTTTTAAAATTCTATATTTATATTTTCATATACAGACTATATATATACACACACACAGTATACTTGGACAGGAGTGAGGTTTTTCAGTTTGGGGTATGGTTTGGTTTAGGTTTGGTGGGTTGTTTGTTTTGGTTTTTTTTTTTTTTTTTTGACGGAAGCACTTTTCTATACTCATCTGATGTAGGAAAAAAGTGCAACAGCTTTCTAAGAGCTAGCCAACTACTTATACACAAAACTTTGAAAAAGAAGTCCCCCGTTAGCATTTAAACAACACCCCATCTCCCAAATTTCACCAAATTCAGAACCAGACACAAGTGTGCCATAGACCAATAAACACCAAATAGAGACTGAAAAACAAATCTAAAAAAACACCCCAAAACACCAAAAAAAAACCCAACAAAAAACCAACCCCAAAAAGATTTCAAGGTATTTCTACAGCCAACATATCCTTCCAACTTCAGCTTTTAATGCCTCCCCACAGAGGCACCCTCTGAATCAATGCATCTCACATGTGTGCATCCTAAAACCTGATATGCTCATCCAGTGTGCAAATATGCTTGTTGAAACTGAGTGGAAACACCAAACCATGAAGCACCAGAATAAACTCATATCAAAAAAGATGACTAAGAACAGGAAAAAAAATACATCTTGCAGGAAACAACCCCCACATCTCTTAATTTCTCAGTCCTGGTTTTGAGGAAACAAAACAAAAAAAACCCTAAAAAAAAAACCCAAAACCAAACCCAAAAACTTATATTAAAGATATATATAATAAATCCTTCTATGCCAGATTTAATGAAAGCACCTTTTGCCCAAAGCCTGCTCACCTTTTACAACTGTCTTAGTTTGATAAAAGACACTGCCTTCCTTCGCTTGTGTACCTGAGATTTCCATACAACACACTAAACCCAACAGCAACAAAAGCGCAGACTGGAATTTGAGCAATGAGATAATTCATATTGTTCTCTTGCCAGAAGAATGTCACCAGTCTCTCAGTCTTTGTACGGTCTGTTTCTCTGAACAAACTCCATCCCTCTGAAGACTGCCGAAAAACGAAGCATCGCTCCGCTGCTTGGATGGCTGGCGCTCTGTACCATGTCAAACACACATCCGCATCTTCGCTCGCTAAACCCCATCACTGAGGTTCCACGAACAGCTACTCAGATTCCTCCCCAAACTGCCAAAATCAGAGTTTGTTGACTTCTAAAAAGGCGCAGAGAACAGTCAAAGCAGAGATGTAAGAAGCGTGCTCAGGTGGCAGAGCTGTTCACATCATTTCTTCCTCTACAGCAGAGTCAGGTAAACCAGCGGTACACTGACCAGCCTCTTACGGGATACTGATGGCCTTCTAACGCTTGGGTTTACTTTATTCCAGTCCCAAAGATACAGAGATTAATGAGACTGGATATGACGTGAAACCATGTGTTGAATTATTCCAAAACTAGTCTCTAAATACGCAGGGCTTATATTCAAATTCCATCTTTTCTCATGCTAACTCCTGCCAGATTTTCAGTAACCATATTCAAAATCTAGGAATCGAAATATCTGGAACACGGAATAAGGCTTGATCTTGTTGTTGTATGCCTATTTTGTTTTGTTTGTTTAATGAAAAATATAACATTGAGAGAGTCATTAAGACTATGGAGCTGGAGCAGGCCATCTCAAATAGGAGTACCACAGCACAGCAGATGGATTACAAGCCCTGTTTCATACCTGAATTTCTCTTCTCATACTTAAGCTGGCATTTTACATATTATGAACAAAGAAACTGATTCCTCATACATTCAAGCTCCCATTTAGATTAGTGAAATATGTAATTCCAGAAGAATGGAATATCAGACCTATGTGAAACATAATGCAAGAAGGTGAATGAAACAAGTTACATTCTTTCCTCTTTAATTTTATTTGTTCTTGGATTACACAAGATTCAGTAAGCTTCGTTCTGGCGTTACAGTGAAGAACTCTGTACGAAGGGGCCTTTTATTCCATCAATCTAACTTCAAAAGCACTAAAAAACCCCAAAACGATAAAAAGAAGTTGGTTCACATGAAACTTCCGAAGAGTTTAAGATGCGTCACTACCACATTCTTCTTTGAGGGGTCAGATGAATCTCATCCTAACTCAGATGACACTAAGTTAAATATTTCAGCCTGAACTAATCACCTTTGCTAAAAATAGGTGCCTAACTCATCTTCAATACTTACAGAATGAGAAAACAGTAAGACATTTAGCATTAGGCAAGACAAATCTCATCTTAAGCGTCCTGTGTGCTCTAGATTCTCCGACACTATTTTTAGATCGGCATTTCTTTTTTCAGGCTTTGTACCCTGTTGAACACACGATAGTACTCAAAAAAGTAAACATCAGGCAGATGGCTTGGCACAGGCTGGTTAACATGACCTGTTATTGTTCTCCTACTTAATAACATGGATTCATCATGGTTTGGCCAATCACTTATTGATGAAACGTACAATATATGAACTTAGGGAAAACTCAGCCCACTCATCAGAAACAGCAACATCGATGACGGTGCATGCAATTTATAACTGGAGTCCACTATTTTGTGGTAGTCTAGCACACGTTTCTCTATCCGCTCCATTAGCCTCTAAGGTCTCATTTCATCTCTAAGTGGCTGAATCAAAGGAAAACCTCAGCAACTGGGTATGGAGTTCAGGCTTCTCCTCCCAGAACAGATCTTTAATAACTCAAGGTAGCATAGCCAGACAACAAGTACTTTGAGATGACAGAGAAGTAAGATGCTGGTACTTGTACACTAAGCAGCGATTCTGGTTAAGAAAGCAGGAGGGGCTACTTCTTGTTTTTAAAGTACATAAATGAAAACAGACAGGAAACTTCAGATGAAAAGGCATCTTGTACATAGTGGCTAAAATAACTCAAATTGCCCTCTGCCTGTGCCTCTGTCCCAACTGATTAAGAGACTAGGGTAACCAGATGAAGCATAGGCATTTAACATTCTTATTTGGCTGTGTTTAGAAAACAAGCGATGGAACTATTTTTCTTCTGATAAAAGATTTAAGTTAAAATATAGAGGAATTTCCAACTAACCTAATGGCTTACAATTCATCAATGTTTATCTCATTGAAAAGACTCTCCAACATTGTCAATTGAATTTTTTTTTCTCCTGTTTCTTTAACTGCAAAAGTAATTGTAGATCTCTACTGCAAGAAAACCTGAAGGCTGCCATTCTAACAACCTCATTGGGAGGGAAGGACCACAACCCCGCTGCAAAGCCAGTCAGTAGGAAATAGTGGCCCAAGGGCTCTAGGCAGAACTCAGGTCTTCTGAGATGAGCCCAACAAGTTGTCCCCAAATTTTTAAATTAAAAAGGAAATTGATAACTATAGCCAAGCAGATTTGAGAATTCAAAGCAGAGCAGTTAACTCACCATGCTAGCAAGTAAAATTCTGGCTTTCATTTTAATGGCTAGTATAAACTGTTTCCTGTATGAGACGTGCTTCAAAGTACACACAGAGGTAGCTCCTTGAACTACAGAACTTAAAAAATCACAGCAAGCACAACACAAAAGAGAAAGAGACAAATGCAAAGCAACACACATAAAAAGAAGTCACTAATGTACACACATAGTTCTTCATTTTGTACTGGAACTCCCCAAAGTACTTGTTAATGACATTGGCAGAAGAGCCATAATGGACTGTGGAACTCCGACTAACATAAGACACAAGTTTAAGCAATCAGATTAAAACTGTATTCTTAAGTTGCTCTGCTAAGTTAAGACATTAACAGCACTTTCTGAGCAGTTCACTCTCTGAATTGTGTTCTGAAATGTCAACGTGTTCTTTAATCTTTATAATATTGTCCATGGTTTATGTTAATTAAAAGATAAAACCTCTGGATTAAGTGATGAATACTGATTCTTTAGATTTCCATTACCTCATAGCAGGGAGGAGGGAAAAAATACAAAAACCCCACACTCTTAGTACAAGGGTACAGTACTTAAGTGACCCAGAAAAGAAGGCTGAAAACAGTGGTCTACATTTATTTAATGAGAAATTCTAGGAATAGTAAGAGTTCTTTACAAAAAATTATACAAAACCATTTTTGTTTTGCACAGGTTCTTTTTATATTGAAAAAATACAAAATGTTCTTCCTAGTCCCTCACGTTCTTCCTACTGTTTTTCTAAATAAAAATGAAAAATAGAGAAATAATTAGACACTTATCTAAAAAATAAATTTTAAAGTATTTTGAATATTTGAAAACAAGGAAGAATCCCTATATTTTTAGAAAATATCACACTTATTCTCATAAGGAAAGGTTCCTGCTCACCACTCAAAAAAAAAAAAGAAAGAAAAAGACATGCTAGCAAGTGCATTGTGACGATAACGCCATTCTTTTGGTCACTAGAAAGTAAATTTCTGCTAAGAAACTTCTCAAAACAGCCGGTTTTCCATTTAACCACACATCCAGAGCATGCTAAAAAACAGTCGTGCTGAGCACTTAGAGATTTCATGGAGACATTAAGAAAGCAAGATGCAAGGGACCCAAAGTGCAAGTCAGAAAGTGCTGCTACACACCTGGCAGAGCACGAGGTGCCCAGTTTGGATCAGGGCTCTGAGCACTGCAGGGGAAGTGAAGGATTCAGCTTTCTGCTCCAGGCTGCTGGATGTCACACCACTCAAAAATGCAATTAATCCATTCAAGTAGGGCACGACAGCCTGAAAGCTCCTGGAATATTTATCTTTCAGGCCACAGTAGCAGCTACCATTCCGAGAAGGCTGGGGGGGCAGGCAAAGGTATGTGCTGAAAAGGCTTGCTGACAGCACGAAGACCATATGGCTCCATACTTGCCATGTGCCAAAGACTAGCCCAACTCAATCAGCCTGTAACAGAGAAGTGTAGGGATCCAGATGTTTTAATTCATGCAAGGCAGCAAATCCCTTCCGTTTAAAATAGCATGCCTTCTTCCTGCGAGCTGCTGGAAGGACTTCAGATATTAACCCACTTGAGCAGCATGCTTAAAGAAACAAATGCGAGATTGAAAGACTGTACTTAGAAACAGATGGGCAAGCTCTGAGCCACCGTGTCCTTCAAATGTTGGATGCTCCAAAGGGTCAGGAAAAGAGAGATGAAGTGAAAAAACCCCTCATGTTCTATATCAACCTGTTTTGGACCTTCTCCTACATTAGATGACCACTTCTAGACACACAGCCTCATAATTTATCCAATTTTAAAGAAGCTAAACTATTTGATGGGTGTGTGGAATACAGTGATGTTCAAATAAGGTTTTCATAGTTAAAAACAAGTAGAAAACAGGAGGATGTCAACAGTTATGAATGAATTTTTTTCTGTAATTTCTCCCTCTCTATTTCCCAGTCTTGCTACTTGAAAAGACAAACATATTCCTCAAAGAAAATATTATGTAAATCATATCCTGTAAATAACATAACATAAACTTACTATGTAAATAAACATAGCAGCCATGACTTATTTTGTCAACAATATTTCATAAAGAAAATGCCTTCCAAAATTATTTGAATAAAGAAACAGTGTTGAGTCATTCTGCGCTCCTTTCCTGCAGCAGCAGTGATTCAATCAAGTTGGGTCTACATAAAAAGTTGTAAAATTACATTAGATTTGCAATTCCAAACAAGACATACATTTCCTAAAACATCTGTGTATTAGCAACAAATGTACTTAGCTTAGTATATTTGATTTTACTTAGCATAGTCTTTGATGGTGGTTTGAAGAGACCACGTCTGCTCTTGCCAATTTGAAAATTAGTTTTTCCATTACAGTATGGTTTTAAATGCTACAGAATTTTGCATTTTTGAGAGACGCAGTTTCCAAACAACAACTTTTTTTACATTATCACTTCAATTTTCAAAGCATTTGGAAAGCACAATGCTGTACGTGCTTCTGACTACACCTATTCACAAGTGCTAAGGAGGAGCGTTCTCCCATTCAGCACACTGCTGCGTTTCACAGCTTCTTAAAAATTAGGTTATTAATTTTTTTAAGTGAAGCCATGAACGATGACTTCATTTTGAGCATTTCTGCACTGGCAGACACTAATGGCTTTTTTCACTCAGCCTCCAATTATAGAGAACAGTGATTAGCTACTCCTTACAAATATAATTAGCCGATTAAGAAAAAGGGCAGAAGAGATCAAAGCTCTTGGAGCATATATCCTTGGATTGCAACAATCAATTCGGTGACTTAAGAGGATAAAACACTGCATTCACACAACATATGTAAGCTGTCATCTCCTCTAACTGTGAAGTTGTCTCAACCACAATAAAGAACAACCTTCATGAAAGGCTGAAGAAGGCTCTTTTCACTTTCTGAAAACGCCAAGAGCTTCTGGGGTGCCAGCAGCATGTGCTGTGGGAGGCGCAGCTTCTCGCACATCCTTCAGTTCCAAGCAACAAACTCAGCATGGTCTCAGACTTTATCAGAGTGTTCCATAGCTGGGCTTACCATCAATTATTCCCACTAGTCTTCATCATATAAGCCTCAAAGGGTTAGCTCCCCCTGATGCATCGTGAAGTGCTCTCTGAAGCTTCTGACTTCTTCTATTCACTACATAGTTGACAAGGTTAAAGGAAAGTCATCAGAAAATGCCTCTCCTCCTCTCAAACCTTCCGGAGTTCACCAGGTTAGGATACTTCAGCTCCATACCAACCATCAAGTCCACCATATCTATAAGACAGACTTGGTCCGAGACCAAGGCAGTGATACACAATCACACCTGCAGCCCAACTGTCACGGAGATTCAGCTTGTCAATGGAAGAGAAAGCACTTTTTTCAGGGCCGACCCAAAATCACGTCCAAGAGCAAAGAGCAAAGACCAAAGAGCAAGGATCACCATCACAAAACCTTGTCACCTTCAACAACAAACATAAAGACACTTTTCTATGACCTTGTCTTCCCTAACATAAACAGACACCAACATGTAAATATGTGCGTATGTAATTATTTGAAAAATTCCTAAGCAAAACACTCCCCTGCACATGCCCTTCTCTTCCTGGGAAGGGGATGAAAGCAGCAGCATTTGACAGATGTTAGTCAAGTAGTTTAATGCATTCCTGAAAGTGCTTATGAACACCTCTAAAACCTCATATAAACCAAAAATTTCCTCCAAACCTACTACCTCAGCTGCATATAAAACTGCATTGCTCCTGCTGCCCCATGAGATGGAAGTGTGCTAAAGTTCCATTGTTTTGCAAGGTTTACCTTAAAGCTTTTTAAAAAAAAAAAAAAAAATCATGGGAAGGAACAGAAAGATGACATGCAGCAAAGACAAGCTCAAACAGGGCATCTAGGAAGATGCTGAGTTTCAGCTTGCCAAGTTTCTGACACGTTATCCCTCAGGGGTGAGATTAGACACTTTACGGAGGAGATGGGTGTGATCAGACCTTCACACGGTGCCTAGGGATCTGTGGTGCATGGTAGCAACACCATTTATGGGATCTTGCAGGTTCTTATGTTAGTCAGCTCTTCCACAGGTTAACCAGAATCCTTCCTACCTAACAGCACCGCTGACTTGCCAATTTGGCTACTGCCCCACTCTGCAGACACAATACAGTTATCATAGTTCTGCTCCAGTACCGTTCCACCTTATTTCCCTATCAGGGTTCATGGCAGTGTGCACAGATGATGCTATTCCACAATTCAGTTACCCCTATTCCTACATCCCCTCCATTCCTCCCACACTGCCTCTTTATGGGCAAGCACTGGAAAACACTCCTGTGGAAACATAAGATCGGTGCTTTGTACTCTTTAATTGTAAAGCTCAGTTCCTCT
Organism: Haliaeetus leucocephalus; assembly: GCF_000737465.1. Taxonomy (NCBI): domain Eukaryota; kingdom Metazoa; phylum Chordata; class Aves; order Accipitriformes; family Accipitridae; genus Haliaeetus; species Haliaeetus leucocephalus. The sequence continues at coordinate 5,039,405 of NW_010972842.1, read as the reverse complement.
GTTTTTCTTCTTCCTTGCATACTCTCCTTCACTCTTCCCGTTCTGCTCCTACAGTGATCCAGCTGCTGTGGAGATCCACCACAGTCAGAGCAAAACACAAATACCTCGTTGGAGAGAGGGGGTTACGCACACTCATGTGCATGCAAGATCCCAAAGCCTATCATGCCTAACCTAAGCCACACAGACAAATACCCAACACGGTAGAAGTAGCATAAGAACCCATTGTAAAAGATGATTTTCATCACTTCCACTTAGCTTGCTCTCTTGACTCCTTTCATGCTGGGTCACATTTCAGAAATACTCCCGCACTGCTCCTTCTGCCCCCTCTGCCTTGTGCCCTGTTCCAGCCACCCCAGTATCTCCTTTGCTTTGCTTACTGGGAGCCCCTCACAGAGGAGCATCCAGGCACATACAAACGTGCAGTACACCAGCTAGCTGCATCTCAAAAGAGCTATGACTCGCAAGCCGAAGAGACTTGCTGAAAAGGATGATACCGCCTTATCTCTTGAATATACCAATTCTGCAAATAAACCAGTTGGAGAGCTCATCTGGTGGTCATATTCCAACCACATGTCTGGCAGTTCCACTTTTTTTACATGAAAGCACTGTGAGCACACGTATTTCCACAAAAAAAAGGTAGCATTATACTTGCACACGTGCCTGGTTTGTCTGTGAGAACAAGCCCGAAACAAACACAGCTGGGACACTCTCTTACAGGCTTCCACCTCTCTAGAGCTGGGTCCACAGCAAGTTCTCAGCAGATAGAAACTTCTCAGTTTATACTTCAAATAAAGAAAAAAGAATCACTTCTTAAAATCCAAGGCATTTTAGAATTTTTCACGATGCTGCTTTACACAAGTAGCAAAATAATATTTTGCCTTTTTATGAATGCAAGACTCCATTCAATCAACTACAGGATCAAATACTGAATTTCTGATCACAAATCCGTAAGTCATTATTCACTATTACCCTACTGACACCAAGTCCTCCTTTTCTTAAATATTGTTTTGGTTTATTTCTCCCTTCTCTTTCAGATAGAAAGTATTTTGTGAAGTCTTACTAAGATTTGCAAAAAAACATTCTATATGAAAGTGTAATTATTTCAGTAGTCCATTCTCTAACATATTTCATCACAAAAAATACAGAAATTTTAGGTCATGTATAAACAAGTGTCTCATGTTCTCTTTTTAAACACAGACAGTAAATTGCTGGAATTTTAAGTGCTTTTCAGAAGGAACATAACCTGTTTTCCTAAACACAACATTTGCATTTTAGATCAGTGAATAGAGAGGAACGCAGGCACCTCTAAAGACCTGTAGCGAGTCCAGTCAAATTTAGGCTGCCGATATTTGGGAACTTGGGTAACGAAGTACAAAATCCAGGCATTCCAGGGTGCCCACACATCAGCTCCTAGCACAGCCAGTACACTGAACGCGAAGTTCCTCCACCTACACCTGATCCCTCCTGCGCAGCTTTCTGAGAGCGGGCATCAGGAGCAGTAAACACCTTTTAGATAACACAGTAGCTAGAGCAAAGACGAGGAGGAGGAAAACCCCAGCTACTGGTACTTATTCAGTCAGGGAACCCCATCTTTCATACCTAGGGAAGTATCCTAGCTAGAGGATATCCTGGTTAACAGCATTTGCTACCTCCCCTCTCAAAGTCAAGATACTATGAAGTCAGAAATGCAAGTATCATTCAAGAAAGTGCCATCTAAGACGCAAAACTGCAAGAAAGAGGAAAACTCTCACGTATTGGCACAAGCGCTTACCTAGAAAAGGGCAGGACCGGTATTCCAGATAGAGCTCCCTGCAACCAGCATCTATTTCACAGCAGGCTATCGCTGGATAGTCCTGACTCTCAAATGCTTGCTGGCACCGAGCTCACTTTGAAGAGGATGAGGATGGGTGGAGGCTGGTCTCACACAGGATAGCCTCTGCCCTGGTAACGAGGGCAATCACCTGGAGAGGTAAGCTCAATCCTTCGCAGGCAGGGCAGAGACCACAACCCAGATCGCTCACTTCTTGCAGAAGCACTCCAAGACTTTCTGTTAAGTAAAAAAGTCGGTGGGGGCAGTAGCTCCTGTTCACATGAAGTTATGTACAGACCTGGTCACACCTGACTTTTTAAAAGTTTCTGCAGACAGATGAAAGAAATCAGGTGTCAAAAAACCTGTATCTCAACAGGTGAGGGAGAGGTGAAAAGAGGCTACAGACATTTCTAAGCCTACAGTATAACTAATTTATTATGCCAGGGATCTTTCAGACTAATTAGGAGTTATCTAATGAATGCAGGTGCCAGACCTGGTTACCTGCAACATAACATTATGAATTTGTTAAGGATTTAAGAGAACTTAATGTACGTAAGGCTACTTCGGGCATATTTAGATACACTGAAATCCACCCCACTAAAATTAGCTATATAAAAGTTTCCTGAGCCACCACCCAGATCTTACTGGCCACATCATGTGCAGCTTTGGTTCAAAGCCATCCCAAATCTTCTAGCTCTGATCCCAGGAAGACAGTTTTTAAGCTCACTACTTCTACAGCCACAATCTGACAGTGGAGTTTCTTAGCCAAATAAACATGACTAGTATCAAAGATTTTGCTTAAGCAACATAGTGAGTGTAATGACAGAAACATGCAGAAGATAAAACATCACAAGGCTGACACACAGCACAGTCAGCAGTCTGGCAATAGTTAAAAAGTTTCTGTGTAGGCGCTTTGCAGATGTAAGTTACTTCTGCCAGGATAAGCCTCAAGACTTCATCTTTATTGGAACTGGCTTTGCCGACATGCGCTTGAAAGCCATTGTGTGTGTACTCTCCAAAAAAGTGAAAAGAACAAAGGGAAACATGGAATAAGGGATGAAGCCTTATTTATTACATACTTATGAAGCTCAGGCTGCATAAACAAAATACACAGTCATGATACATATGCATCCATCTCATTTTTCAAAAAGACTTAAAGATCCCAGACTAAAAATGTTTTTCTTTCCTCTCTTCTCCATCATGCCTGCTTCTTAGCCATCAAATTAATGAGAATCAACTGACTAAAATGCAAAAGGGCCAAGATCCTCATTTCACTTGAGAGTAAAAGAACAGAAGCCTTTGCCTTGCAGTGCAAGGAACAGAAAAACACTTGAGCCTTCCAGACGATGACGTGCTCACAGTTCCTCAAATGAATATTCTGGTCTTCACCCTAAGCCCCTTTTACCTGCACACAAGTTTTTTCACTGCTGTTTTGTTATTTGGCAAACCTACTACAGAAGGTTCAGCTGTGACTACAGGGCTTTGTCTCCTAGGCAATGTGAATTAACAGTAGCTCTTTTTCCTCAAATTGATGAAATACTGCTTGCGTTTGGGTTTGGGGTTTTTTTTGCGGGATTGCAAATTCTGTCCTGGTCGTGTATTTTATGTACAATGCTGAAGTAAAAAGATAAAATCAGCATATCCCACTTCAGTAATACAATGGTATTTTGCAAGACACTGTGATTTACAGAATGAAAGAGGGCTTGAGAAAATCAGTCACTGTTTTTTTCTAAGTAAGTCGGGCTCAAAACCAGAGGAGATGACATACCAATTTCCGTAAAATTTAATATTATATAAAGAACAACCCAAATCAAGTATAAAGAACTAGTTCTGAATGGCTTGTTAACTAGGCATTAACCAGTGCACTTGGAGCTCTGGCCAACGTGGTGCCATTCTGGTGTGAAGTTGAACTGACTACAAACTGAGAGAGTAACTTTTTCCCCCATACAGAAAGAGCTACTTCCAGTGTTACTGCTCAGAACTATAAATATCTATTTTAAAAAGCAGCAGGTAAAACACTTCTGTGTATCAGCAACATTGCCAAGGATCATAGCTGGTTTATGCTGCCTTGAGGAGCCTATTAGCATCAGCAAAGATGAGCAGTGAACTGATTCAGTAGGAAGGATTTGCATGAAGTGAGGGGGAGATGAAATGATGCATAGCTATAGAACTGTGAACCGTTCTAAACATACTTTGTACTTTCTCCCAGCAGCAACCAGAATTCTTTGAACCAGCACAGACTAATAGACAGTCCTGTGCATGGCTTGCTGCTTGCCTCCTCCTCTCGGAATTCACAGGCAGGGTGGAAAGGAAGAAGACAGAGATCTAAAAGTTAGAGGTCTGGCAGCTTTATACCACTGCTCATATCCAAGGCTTTCATGTTGGGAGTCACAGATATTGATGCTGCATCCAGTTTTATGAGATGCTTTTTATAGCATGTGATCAGTGTTTAGTCCCGGAACACATGCTGCACTGTGTTAAATTAGGGAGCTAGATTTCTGGATAAAAACTTCTGAAAGCAGCAGAAGACCATGACATCTGGAGGAACCTGCTACATAGAAGTAATTCATGAGAAAGAGTTTCTCCTTGATGAACAATTAATGATCATTCTTGGCTTGTAACAGGATTCCTGAAAGTACACATCGCCAAAATGCTGCTTGTGCACATCACTGTCCCAAGCCAGCTTTACAGGCCATAAAGAAGTCTCTTCTCACAGAGCATTTAACTTTGAATAAAGAGGGTAAAGCTATGCCTGAAATCTCCTGTTCCTCAGCGGAACAGTGAAAACAATCGGCTAGGGCTCTGTGACCGTACCCCCTGAAGAGCTGCAGCCCCTCACGCAGAGTCCCTGGGGCTGTCGCCCTTCACCACTCCCTGTCACCCTCACCACCCTCACCCACCACCACCCTGCCAGCCTACAGGCATCTCTTTCAGCTTTCAGGTCCTCAAGCACAAAATACCCTCGCGTGAGGGTAAAGCCCAAATAAACACCAGCCCTTTTCAGATGAAGGTGTCGAAAAGGCTCTACGGCCCATATTCCGGGCACGTTGATCTCAAAACCCTCCAGGTACTCAAGTCATTTGTGTGGCGTTGTTACACTTCGCATAAATAACCTTACAAAAGAAATCTGATTTCTTCCCTTGGCACCCTTTCAAATACCGTAACAATTATTTGGCAAAGTTGGTGCCACAGGTAATGGTGTATATAAAGTAGAAGGCAGCACTACTTATGTCTGCCAGGCTTGGCTCCCAATCCCAGCTGCCAATGCCATAGGACTGTGAAATCCATTTGCTGCACTAGGTTACCCACGAGATGGTCATCTGAAATGTGCACAACTCACTGTAGTCAACCACATGCAGTTAACATTTGTTAAACATCTGATAAAGCACTGAAACAAATTACCTTCTTTATTTAGCAACACGCCTTGAGAACAGATTTTCTCCTGATTTAATGGGATAGTTCTGTCCATTATCCCATTAGCTACGCATTGCTAGAAACCCTGGGCACCACATTGCCAAACAACTGACTGAAGCTATTAAAAGCTCTTCGAACAACATCGGTCCCTTCTGCTCTTGATTATTGAAAAATGGTCTCATAAAACATCACCCATTAGATCAGATCACCAAATGAGTGAAAAGCAAGCAATAATAAGAAGTCCCACTTCCTATCAACTTTTCACCAAAGCTCACATTCTGTGTATCTGCCAACATTTTTGAAACAGTTGCACCATCCGACTTATTTCCTCACAGCAAAAGCTTTCATACCGATCCTTCACAACAAACCGCAGCAGTGCTGGCAGGGCATCCTGGTGCAAGAAGACATCGATAGCTATGTATGGGCAAGCAAAAATTCAACCTTTTACCTCCAGCTGCTTCCTCTATCTAGCATGGAGGAATAATTACTTTTTTGGATTTCATTTAGAAAGTCTTCATGTTAACCATTTCTCCTCCTCTTTTTATTTTAGTCTAACAAATTTTGAAACACTGAAACATTTGGTAGAATATTTGGCCTAACCCTGAACATTTTTAAATGCTTCCCTGAATACAAAAAATTATATACAAAGCTGTTGTACATTAATATGGTGCAAATGGTGCTCCATTCAGAGCTGTATGAATACTTATGCTAGACTGGATCTGTAGTTTCACATAGAACTGAAATCTGTACGTTCTCAGTAGCGATTTAAATCTCAGTATGATCTTATGCAGGCAGAATTTTACAACAAAAGAAAAATCAAGCACCAATTATGGTGGCATTTTGAGAAATAACCTCACGTTTAATAAATGCTGGTTTGTGATTTTATTCTTCCTTCCTCCAAAACCACTCCATTTTGCCCTAAAAATCAAGGCACTATAAAAGAACAATAAAATAAAGCAGGAAGTGTTGAGCAAATGCATAAAACTATATAGCTGGTCAGTCTGTAGAAAATACAACATGGTATGCGAAATAGTAATGTCAGAAGAAAATAGATTTTTTTCAGCATAGGGCTGCTGTTACAAAAAAAAATGAGATGAGAAAGCTTTTTGTATGTCTTGCGGAGATAAGAGTTACGTTGCAAGTTCGGTTCGTCTCAGCCAGCTTGGTTTCTACCGGAGATACATGTATCTGCCAGCTAAGAGCGTGAGCTTTCCTTTACAAGAAAATGTAATTTGGTTTCGCACAACTGGTCTAGGCTCCCAACATTAAGAGCAGCGCCAGCACTCAAACGCTCTTGGCTTACGTTTCTACTCCTTAACAGCGAAATAACGCAAGAAGCCAGCAGCAGCTCTCTGCTTTTGTCTCCCAATCCACTTGTTTCGCGTGTCTTTGTTCAAAACCCTGTCCAACTGGCAAGTTCACACCATGCTTCTAAGCCTCCCCTAAACCCAAGGCTGGAGTGATGTATCCTAAACAAACCCAGCAGCTACTGGTACGTGCTGTCATTCAGAGAGCTGTATTAGAGCTGCAATGCGAAATGCCGTTTTGACAGCACCCTGAGGAATCTATTTCAGCGACCGTTTGAAACTGTTCCTTCAAGACCTCTTAGAGGGCTAATTATGGTTACACATGTAGGCTAGGCAGCAACCTATAACTATAATTTTTAAATTACAGTTATTTTACAGGAAAAGACTGCATACAACACAGGAATAAACTTTAAAATATCCATGCCAGCATATTACATGACTGGGAAAGAGTTATATTGGTCCTGGTGAGAAGAAGAGATGACCTACTTTTGCTCATATAGCAGAAAGTATTTTCTCTAATTGTTTAAGAAGTTTCACGGCACTGCTTCCCAGCACAGCTTCTCTGCAGCGTCCCAGAGTCACACCAGTAATACCCCCTACCCAGGGCAAAATCAATTCACTAAACCTGTGAACTTCCGTAGAGTCATTTGCCTTCTTTCTCAAGTTAATGAAAAGAAATACAAAATGCCTCTCTTGGTTGCTATTTCAGCGTCTACACCTTTACCCCGCTTAAATCAGCTTAAGCACAAGACCAATATGTTTATTAGTTGTTGGAAAAATCCATCATGTGTCTTCATAGCTGAGAAATATTTGAGCAGTTCCACATACAAGAATCATGTTGAGACACAGCAAAAGAGGAAAATTACAACGTACTTAGTGTAAAAACCATCAAATCCTTGATTAATCTGATAATATAACAGACTAATCCACCGGTGGGGGTTTTTTTTTTTCCTTACCTCAATAATCTTGTCATGAATTTGCAGGCCTTCTGCTTTGTCTGCAGGTCCATTTTCCAAAATCTTTGACACATAAATTCCCTCAGCAGATTCCTCCTGATTGTTCTGTACCAGGCGATAGGGAAGTTGCAAAAAGGGCCACATTAGTACAAGAAATGAGATGGTACTAAAATCAGCAGGAATGAAAAATGCAAATCCACCTGAAATATGCAGCTTGCTTTTCTAACTAAGCATTAAGCTCCTTGGGATTTTTTTTTTTTTTTAAACTTGCTTGCTTAACACAAACTAGTCATTAATCAAAAGGACAGAATTAATGAACTATTCCAGCATTTTTTTATAAGATTATCCATTTACTTCTGGTTATTTTAGTTTAAATGAGACACAGGGTGCAATGGTAATCAGATCCCAGCTAAAATATTTAAAGCAGACCTCAGATTTCACAGCAGACAGTGACTAGTACATAAATGCACAGAGGAAGATACTCATAAAAATGGATGTACAAGTGCTTCTCTCAGGAGGGAAAGGGCTCCTGCAGTACTGCTGCTTGAAAACTTTTTTTCCGCGTTTGAAAATAAAGCTCCAAGGAACAAAGTGGCATTAGTTAGTCGGCATGTAACAGTGATAGGATTTGGTTGGAATTGGTTAACCTCATAAATCCTATTCACATGGGAGATTGAGAACTTGCTCAACTGTGAAATCCATACAGCTGTGGACAAAAAGAGAGCCCGCTTCCAGTTGATCTTTACACAGTGCTAAGTACAACTCGCATGAAGGTCAAACTTAAAGCAGGTAAGTTATCTACCACAGCTGGAACGATACACCTGATGTTGTTGCACATGCTAAAATTACTTCATCGCATGATAGTTTAAAATAGTTCTAAATCATTATTAATAAAGAAACAATGCCAAGCAGACACTGCCTACCTAAAATATTTTTAAGTGTTCAGACAAATAATAACCTAGACAGCAAACGCAGGCATCTTTTTCCAGATGATTTATGCTTTGGATAGCAGTTTATATGATGCTTATTTTCCTTCTGTGACTGATGAATCCCTGGCCAACAGTACGACTCATGTGTGTACAGGTTTCTAGGTCTAGGTCCTATATGCTCATGGGGAAAATGTTTTATAATTTCTTCTATTACGGAAATGATAAAGGCATAACAAAAAATGGAGCCACTGTAAACCATGCTTTACAGTCTGTGGCAACTGTCCTGTGGAGACTCAACCCAGGTAGATTTCAGGTTAACAAATATTTGCTCAACACGATGTTACTCAGACTACGATTTCATAAACTCCTTTTTTTTTTTCCTTTTGTCACAGAGACTCATAGCTGTCAGGTAAGAAGCAAAAGGGAAACTTATTAACAGTTCCAGCAATGTTTTGAAATGATGAACAAACAGACCTCCACCGAGTTCCCATCTAAGTAGTAAGAAATGAAACCCTGATGAAAGAAGCATAATAGCCATTAATGAAAACGCAGGAGGGACACGGTTTGTTTTTTCCCTTAAGAAAACAAAAGGCTAGATTACAGTACCGTCGCCCACATAAACCCGTATTTTTTTCCATAAGACATTTCGCTGGCTTTTTCAAGAGTAATGCATGACCCAGTAAGAAGAAGGATGTTTCAGTCTGGCTCGTGGTCCCCATTGGTAGCACGTGCCGGTATCCACCAGACCCAAAAAGGCAGCACGTGGCACACAGAGCTCCGGCACCCGGCGCGGCAGGGGACGGAGGGCAGCTACCGAGACGGCCGGTAGCGGAGCCTGGGGTTGGGTGACCGCAGGAGCCCCAAGCCGTGCCGGCAGCACACACCTCCCTCCAGCCCGGCTTTGCCCTGGTGTCCTCGGGGTGGGGGGGACAGCCCCCACCGCCTGCTCCACGGGACAGTCCTTCCAGCCAGCCAGAGCTGGGGCCCAGGACAAAAGCGGGCATCAAAGCGGCCTTGCTGCATTAGACTAATGAATCACCTCATGTGAAATGAGTCAATGAGTCCCTTGCTGACAAAATAAAAGACAAGCTTGTGGTGAGTCGTTCCTTTCCTCTCCTCCTCCCTCCAGGTAGAAGGCGAACAGCGGGGAAGCCCATTATGGACTGCAACGAAACACAGCCAACGGAAAGTATGGGTGTACGTTCCTCGGGTCACCAAGAGTCACCTGCTTTCCAATGGGAAAAACCTACGCTGTACTTTATAAAACACCAATAGCGCCTGGTGAAGAAACACATTCCCACGTAGGTGACTAACGTCATGACACCACTGCTCTGCTCTTCCGCTGCAAGAGCCGACGCTTCACCCAAGGGCACTTTTTCCCTGAACAACCCGAATGTGCAGATCGCCTTCATGAACTCTTTTTATCTGGTTACCAAACAATTCCTGTTCCACGATTTAAGTTTTTGAGGAGAGTTTTTTTAATTTTCATTATTTGAGTCGGCTCAATCCTGTTTTCCTGTTATATCCTTTGGCTCCAGATATGTTGAATGAGACCTTATACCAATATCTGGGAACTGCCAGTCAAACGTCTGTTGTATACACATTTATCACAATGAGAACAAAAGAAAACAGAATTTCCAAATTAAATTTCAAAGACTCAAAAAACCCCGAGACCCAGCTCTGCCTGACAGCTCCGCCAACTCCTCCATCTCCAGCTATCAGTGTTAATGCAAGACCATGACCATTTCCTCCTCTCCGGTCAGCAGTTCTCTCCACGGACAGTGCTATGAACTTTCATATACTTATCATTTACTCCTTAAACCTCCAGAATATTCATTCAAAAACCCTAACAGTTTGTAATATAAAAAACTGTTCCCGTATGCACTGTCAGCATGTAAGTACTTCAGAGAAGCTCAGCTGGCATCCCAAAAAAGCTGAACACCACGCTCCCCTTTCCCTGCAGTTTTCCTACAGCTGTAAATAACAGAAGTCACACTGCAATCCAAACTAAAGATTGTCTGGACTTCGTTACTGGTATACTCAAAATATGGATATAATCAAAGCATGTGTATTTTATCTTATAGCCACCTGTTGTCTCATCCTTCCACTAGAAAAACTGAAGAAACTCTTGCTTTGGATTTATAGCACCAACATCTGATAACTGCTGGTCTTCGTATTTACCCACAGGGAGCAGTAATTCTGCAGCGCAGACAGTGAACCTCTTAGGCTAATGGGAACAGACTCTTTGGCACCGCTAAATATAGCTTTAGAGCAGAAGATTGCCAAACTAATATGCAGGGTCCCATTCCCCTCCTCAATAATAGTAGGAGGTTACAATTCTCCCACGTAGCAAGAACCTGATCAGTGCATATTAGCAAGCCTTTTTTAATCAACTATTAATTTTCCAGTTTAACAGGTTTCTTTACCCTTCATATGTAATGACAGTCCTGATTAATGCTTTTGGAAGGATGAAGTAAAAAAAAAAAAAAGCATATTCTTATGCATATTCTAGGGGGGGTTAGAAATCCTTATGCATATTCTATGGTTTCCTATGAACTTTCTAAACCTAGACTGATGAGACTAGATTGATTTAAGATACAAGGTCAATGAAAACTCTGTTTCAGTTCACAAAGAAAGAAAAATTGAAAGCAGGCATGTAAGAGCTGCACATGTGCTTAAACTATCTGAGCTACAGGAGCAAATTTTCATCTCTCCTTTAAATGAAAAAAAAAAAGGCAAGCTGTTTCCAAAAATTCCAATGGCTTAATCCTGCAACAATGACTCTTATAAGCAGTCCCAGAGATTTCCATTGAACAGTTTGCATGAATACGTATTACTCACATGGGAACTAAGTGCAGATCAGCCTTAAGTTTTAAAGCAAAAAAAATGGGAACACCTTTCCTGAAAAATGAGAATAATCCAATTTTCACAAGTTTAAGTCTTCAAAACAATGACTCTAATAACACCTGAGAATATACAGTTCTTCTATGTACGGAGCTGATTCCATACCTACTGTCATTGAAGGTAACTCTTTAATTACCAACAGTGTATATAGTAACAGAAAGCATGGTCAAAATAACCTACAGTTACTTTTCTCATTACCTGATTGGGTCGTCCTCCTATAATATTGAATCCCAAAGTATCATTTTCTCGGTGTAGCATGATCGTTAATGGTTTGGGTTCTCCTCCCTAAGAAGCAAGAGGTGAAATATTGTTTAAGAATACACTCTCAAAAAGAAGATCTTAAGTGAAAGCACTAATGTACAAAAGATTTTTAGCTGGAGAATACGTAAGATAAGGCTTAAAGGGAAATTAGGCTGAAAAGATAACAAAAGACTCTGCAGTGGAAAAAAAAAACCAAAGGAGAAGTCACACGCCACTAAAAAGTAACAGGTAACACCCGATTATCTTCAGTGCTGAACAGAAAAAAGTGCAGGCTTTTGGTGGGAGGAATGCTCAGCACTGCTGAAAACCCCTATGTGCGTCAACATTACAGACTTGAAACATACAGGTTAAAATACACCACATTACAATGTTCAGACCCCAAAGTCATATCAGTACACATTTCATAGCAACTTTCAGGGAAGATACACACAGAAAATGAAACCCTACTCTTCATCCTAACGTTTTGCTTCCCTCCCCAAAAGAAAGAATCCAAAACCATGCCTGTAAAAAAGTAGTTTTTTCTAAACAAGGTTTAAAATACGAAGCAAACTTTCAACAACAGTGACGGAGTCAAAGTTAAAAATGAAAAAGAGAAAGAAACCTTTTCCTTCAGTGAACAGGTAAATAATTTTCTAAAAAAAAATTACAAGCAAAAAAATATTTCAAGTGTCTAGCACAGCAAGTTAGCTTGTTTTACCTTGTTCACGTATGATCATAGTTACATTTCAGAGGCCATATTCCCCACAAAAAAATATCTGTATTCATCCAGCACTGTTAGGTGTTTGTGTTTGCCAGTCTCTATAAATCAGTTGATTAACATAAATTTGACACCTAAATAAGGTATACCTTTCTAAACGTTCAAAATACAACACTTAACGCTGAAGCCCATGTTTTATTAACTGCGACAGTGAAATGTTTTCCTGCCGCATGATACCTTTGATTTTAACGAAGTACATTTTTTACTTTATCGATACTTTTTCTTCCAAACGCCTGGTTTCTCCATTACCCTGGTCCCATCTGTAGAAGAGGTTTCTGAGCAGCAGTACACACAGCAGCACCTACTGGCACTGCTCAGAACTGGCAGATCCTCCGCTCCAGCCCAGGAGGAGCGATGCCTCCACGCCCATCCCCACACCTCCTGCCAACTCCTTACTGAAAATCCAGATCTCTCTCCTCCCTTCTACAGCCACTGCTTTCCTCGCACACCCCACGCTCCTCAACAGTCACTGCTGCCCCTCTTCATATGACCTTACCCCATCTGCCAACAGATGCAGCAGATGTATAGGCACACCTTCCAGAGCCAGCAACCTACACCTCATGCATTAGCTAGCCAAAGGAAATCAGGGAAAAAAAAAAATAAAAAAAGATAAAAAGATTAAATATTCAAGTCTCCAAACACAAAGTTGCTCAGTGCCACGAAGACCCATGTTTCTAGGCACGCAGGTGTCCTGCAAACAGCATCCCCTTCCCCATTTCCCATGCAGCAGTCAGATGCCCAGCACGCTACATTGCTTCAGGAGCAAGTTTGGCTGCTCAGACCTTTTCCACTTGGGATTTTGCTTCCCAAGGGTCCGTGAAGATTTGGGTAAGAAGAAAAATTAGTTGCATTAAAACGCTCCTCACCACAGCTGCAACCAGCAGTGCCACAGCCTGCACAGCAATCTTACAGCCAGGAGTTAACGCTCAAAAAAAAAAAAAAAATCAGCTCCCTTACAGCGAGTTAAGCCAGCTCACCAGTGCTCTCGGATGGTTTATTTAGCCTAAAGGAGGCAAGTCCCTATCTGAGCAATGCCATCGGGGGGAGAGCGAAGCACTGCACCGGTCTCTGCTATCAGCGTCAACTGTTACTCCATTCTACCAAACGAGAGAGACTTTGCGGTCCTTCCACCATCGTTCCCAATAAGTTCACAATAATTTTACGCTCTGGTTTTTTTTTAAGACAACTTCCCGGCTCCTCAAAGAGGAGGTAAAAGCCAGCTCCATGCCCCTCAGCTCTGCCCCAGCTGCAGCAAACCGAGCAGGCAGGGCAGCCGGGTCCCTGCGAGGCTTTTTTGGGGGGAGCGGAATGCGAACAACCCCCCCGGAGGAACCGGGACCCACCCGCTCGCCGGCTGCCACCCCCTTCCCCTCCCCAT
>NW_010972842.1:5025347-5025556 GCF_000737465.1 Haliaeetus leucocephalus | reverse complement strand
GCGGGCGATGCCGCTGATGTGGCTCACGTACTGGCCGAACTTCGCCTGGTACCGCCTCGCCGTCAGCTGCACCTCGTTCTGCAGCGCCGAGAGCTGCGCCAGCAGCGACTTCTCCCTCCTGCTCCAGCGCACGGCCTCCCTCTTCACCTCGCTACCCGGCTCCGGACCGCCGCCGCCGCCGCTCCGCAGCCCCCGCAGGCAGCCAGGGC
>NW_010972842.1:4830760-5025031 GCF_000737465.1 Haliaeetus leucocephalus | reverse complement strand
CTTTTCGTACCGTGCCGGTAAGCAGTGAAGGCGTGTGAGTGTGCTTCTTCCCTCGCCCTCTCGAAAAGGCTCGCTCCCGTCAGGGCGCAGAGAGCCGAAGCCCCCAGTCGCGCTCGCTTTGTCGCCGCACCAGCAAAAATACAGCCGGGATGACAAAATTGCTCGTTGGGCTCTCTTAAACAACAGCATGTGTATAAACAACGCTTTCGTTTTCAGAAAAGCTAAAACGCGGCCAAATCTGGAAGCGCGTACTTAGGATCAGTAGCCAGCCGGGATTCTACCCCTTCATTGCCGCACAACCCACAACCTACACTGAAACATGAAACCCCTAACACATTCCCCACATAACTTTACTATTGAAAACACAGGGCCAGGTTGCTGCCCCCCAGCCCTGTGGAAAACCTGCCAGAGGAGAGCGGGATGGAGCCCGCCGAGGGGTTTCCTCAGCGGGCTCCTTCCCATGTGGGTCAGACACCGTCGCTGTCGGAAAGGACGGCAGGTTTGGCCTGTCCAGGCCCAGATCGCAGGATATTTTCTGGACTGAAGACTCCGGAGGCAGAGCCGGGGGATGCCCTCACCGGTTCTGCAATTCCGGCCTGTTCAAACCCTGAGTCCCAAGAGCATCCCTCTGGGAAAGCCGTCAGGGCTTTTGAGACCCACTAATGAATGGTTCTTTCCCGTGACTAAGACGACAACACGGGGGCAATGCGGCAGAGGCAAGTACTCACCCCTTTCTCCCGAAGCAAGACGGAAAACTCTGCACATACCTGCCCCTAGAACTGTACCTGGGACCACAGATCTCGGTTACGTCTACCCATAATCTGCTTAACTGAAGTTTCTCAGCAATTTTGAACAGTTAACAACTGGCAACGCCTCACAGAACATCCACAGACCCAAACATTACCGAGAATCACCAGCAACCTACCGTTTCTGACTTGCCGCACAGAAACCCACAGTTTCAGTTGGATTACCGTGGCCATAAAATAATGAACCGCACCATCAAATAGTCTCTCGGCTTGGAGAAAATGCGCTATAATACATTATAAGATATTTCATTGCAGATCAAAATCACATTCTCTCACACAAAAAAAGGAAATCAGACACCCTGAGTAACTAATTATGCTATTCGTACTGGGTTTTGATCATGTAGTATATCCACTGATTTTAATTGCCTTGCTCATAGGGTCAGAATCAGTGTCATTCTGGAAGTTATAGAAGATGATTAAAAAAATAGTATTCTCTCATCCGTCTTTGAATTTAACTATTCATTTGCCCTCAGCATTTGTTTATACCACCTCTTCTGTCCCAACATCCTGATGTATCTTCTTTACCTCCTTATATATGGCCCAGAATCTCAGGTCTGAACACAGGCAGTAACATCCGCACACGTAAATTAAACTGGGCAGAGAACAGGCCCCAACACTGGCACACGATCTGTGAAACTGCTACTGCCTCTGTTAATCCGTTGGCGTGACGCTCGGAAGGGTTTTGGCCGAGGCCTGCGAGCAGCCTCCCGAATCGCGCTCGGGCACAACACAAGGGCTGCAGGGGCCAGTCCCAGGAGATAGTTTGGGGCGGCCGCCCTGCTTCGGGGGTGACAGCTTGGGGCTGAGGCTGGGAGTCTTTCTGGGGCCCCTGGCACATTTTATTCACCAGTACAAATGCAGCCAAAGGGATGATATAGCCAGGTTTGAGCCTCAGAGCCTTTAGGCTTCTTTCAAATTAGGTGATTAATTAAATGGAGGTTTAGGAATCCCATCATAGGCATACTTTTTAAAAAAAACCCTGTGCTTTCTGGCCCACTTTGGGCGTTGGTGAAATGTCAGTGCACTGGCAAAATGGTTCCAGGCAGTCGTGCCCTTTCCCTGTTCATGCTGAAGTAAGAAACTATCTTTCTTTGCCAAGATGTCGGCACGGATGGCAGCACAGGCGACGGGGTTTATATCAAAAGTAATTTCCCAGCACAGGAACCTGTAATACAGACAAATGTACAAAACTCATTAACAGCTGCCTGCATACCAGACCTCCACGGAAATGGGGTATACATGGAAAAATACATACAAACATCACCGATGTGCTCACGTGGGATTGTTCCTACAACTAGTCCTATTAGTTCCGACGCGATCAGGAAATGAAAAACACAATCCTCACACTTTCCTAAATTGTGCTTAAAGAGACAACATAATTATGACTTTGTTTGCTCATCCGAGGTCTCAGCACCTAGAGCTCCAGGTTTCACACAGCCACTCCAGTCACGGCTTCACTGCGACGGTCAAAGAGGGAAATGCAGATTTAGTGAGACGGGGAGAGGCCGAGGAGCACAGGAACAGCAGTGCCCTCAGGAACGTTGCCCACGGCTGCGGTAGCCCTGTACAGCTCCACCACTCGCACCGGGACTGCACCCACTCGTGGATCAAATAAATGTTGTGCGGGGGCTTGTCCCCAGGACAGTCCATATCTTTGTCTCCAGGACAGTCCCTACCTTCAACAGCTTCCACCATACTCCCTTTTACTCTACCTGGTAAAGCAGCAAAAGTAATTTGAAATAGGAAAGCACTTGCTTTCTTAGTCATATGTACCTAGACGCACACACGCAGGCTTTGAGGAAGGATTTGGCAGGGTGACTGCTGCTGAGGGAGTTCTTTATCAGCACGGAAAGCCTGCTGCTCTTGGGCATCAGAGACGGGAGGAAGAGCTATTTCAAGTATAAAATCAAGGGTTATTTCTGCCCGTAGCACTTGCCTCATCCTAAGAGGATCTGCAGTTTAAAGTGTGAACTATACAGCTGTTCCCAAATCTTCTGATGAAAGAATCCCGAGATAAGAACTACTGCTCTGAAATCCTGAAGGTAACTGGAAGCCTCCTGGTTCCATCGAAGTTAATGGGGAAAAATCCGATGAACTTTCAACTCGCATGTGTGGGAATAAAGTATGTATTTTTGTTCCCCCCCCGCCCATTTTCATAATCATTTCGCCCTACAATTCATCTGTAGGATTTCAAAGGAAGATTCTTTTCCCAGTGACGCTAGTGAAACCCTGTAACGAGTTTAGGGCTAAGAGGACTCAGCAACATCACTCTGAGAGCAGAATTTAGACCTGACCTATTAAAACCTGCTATCATCGGATGTCTGGAAGGAAGGAATGCCGTTGCACTTTGGCAAAGAAGACACTATAAGCATAAAGTTAGTTCATATAACTCATGTTTCATTGTAGAGAATCACCTCAAAAGGTGGGGGTTTTTTTCCTTTATTTTCAGTTCAGTGAGCAATTTCTCTGCCCCACAGTTTATCATTGCAGCACGCAAAGAGAGAGTTTGAGGAAGCATCCCCGAGACGGAGGAGTAAAAACAAGTCTGAAGGCTCACGGTTATTTGCTGAAACCTGAACAAGCATTTGTATCCATCAGTTAAGGAAAGAAACTTCCCCAAAACTGCAGATATTCAGTAAGGAAGTTTACACACAGAAAACATTTGTGATCTATATTGTTCATTGGCGCAAAGACACTATATGATCTCTGTTTAATTATGGTTGACATCAAATGTATCAACAATCAACTTTGACCACCAGGAACATGAGAACAAGTCTTAAAAAGCAGTCACTGGGAGGCCTGGATTTTGGACCTGCCTCTTTTATCCACCAAATGGCCTCAAGCAAGTCCTATAACTACTTTTCACTTACTGTTAATGCTACCTGGCACAATTCACAGCACTCGACTGAAGTCCCTATACAATGCCCATTGCTAACAAAGCTGCCGCGTTAAGGCACCAGTCCTCGGGCAGTCAGAAGAGAAGTGTGCACCTTAGGACACCAGAGGTGGGTAAAATTACCTCCCAGCATGTGCTGTGAAGCCTGAACTGGGAGGTGTGCTCTGAGCTGGCTGAGCCTGGCAGAGGGAGGAGGAAAAGGAGCGCTGAGATTCTGCGTGATCTAAGAGTTGAGCTGCCCAGTGCTGTAAAAGCCAAATGCTCCTGAGCGTGCCTGTTCGTTAAGCCTTTTGGAAACTGTTTGAAATTTAGGATGCCATCGACGAGTCTATTGTAGATAGGAGTACTGAAAGGTGGCTTTTCCACATCTTCTTAACAGAGTATTTTAACAGTAAACAGTTGTGAGGGAGGAAAGTGCTATTGTCCCTGTTTTACAGCTGAGGAGGTAGATAACTAAAATTCTTTAGGTTCTGGGTCAAAATGGCTCACATAAACTGGAAGCGTGTGTCAAAGCAGGGAACTGGGACTGCCCTCCTCTTTCTCTTTAGGAGACAAAGGCCTTCTCCTGACCTGGAAGCTCAGGTCTGTGTGACACGCCTGGCCTTCACCAAGAAGTTTCTGATGGTCAGGAAAGCCAGCAGTGAGAGCAGGCAGTAGGTTAAATGGGAGAGCAAAAGGAAAGCTGAGAGCAGCATTCTGAGCCCAGGAAGAGGTGGAGAAGGGGAATGCAGGCGCCTGGATTGCAGGGAGCTCAGGGGCATATGCGGTTCTCTAAACGTCTTGGCTGCAAACTGCACCAGGAAAGGTGGGAGCTGACTGTATGCTTGACCCATAGGACAAAACAAACTGATAAGCTTGTCCTAGGGTTCAAACAGTGTTTTTTCCTAATCCTTCTTTTTTTTCTTTTCTTGTTCAGTGTTAAAGGAAAGCTACTTTTTAACATAGCAAGAACGAAGGAGCCAGAAGAGGTGAGAGCCAGGCTGAGAGAAAGCAGGTCTGCCAGCCTGTTGACCTCTCACACTTCTCAGGCCCGTACTGCATTCCCGCAGCCAGCTGGATCATCACTCAGCAGCCTGATAACAAGCTCACTGCAGACGGCGCTGGCTGCCGCATCCCTGCCCCGTGTTGCCCGCACCGCCTTGCACACCACAGCCAGAACCCAGGGTCCAGCCGCAGCCCAAGCAGAAGGCGGTAACGCTGGCCGTAAATGTAAAGGAACGTGGGAGCTTTGCCTTGGGTGTTTCTATCTGATTTCCCTTTCCCAGCCCAACCGTTGCAACCCCCAGATGTCCAAGTTTCTAAATTTGTCCTTGCAGAGCCAGCCAGCAATGCGCTCACCTGCTGCAGCCACCTCCTCTCAGTGCAGAGCTGCTCCCTGAGGGTATGCAGATACCAAAAGCTTTCCGTCTATTTTAGCATCCATTAGCTCCACGACAAAAATCTAAGGGGACGGATGATTTTTCACATTATGAAACCTCAGCAGTTTCTGTCACGGAGTAGAGCCACCCGCTGTTGCCAGGCTCAGATGAGACAACAGAGCCCAAACTGGTTTGGAAAGGGAGCACCTTCTTGCTCCTGGCGACGGTCCCTGCAGAGTAGGGTTAAGTCCTCTTGCCCTTGCAGTACCTGATCAACCAGCAAACACACAGGGGCAGTTCCTAAGGCTTCCTTTTCAAGCAGTAAAATATCTTAAAAATCAAAGATAGAAAAGCAGTCACCTTGCCCAATATCAGTAAAACCAGGTACATCAGAAGGTGCTGAGATGATAGAAGCAGAAACTCAGTTTCTAACCTCAGCAGATCTCAGTGAAGGCTTTGATAGCTGTTCAGATTAGTAGAAATGCTTCAGGATATTACCACCCTTCTGGCTTCTGCAAGTCTCTTGCCAGTGTTACATTGCACAGCGTTTAGAAAACTGCCTATACATTTCATAGCATTAGCTTGCACATCTACTGATAAGGGAGAAAAGAAAACCATGTTCAAAAACGTAAGGAAAGCTCAGTGTGAAATATGACAAACTAAAAAGAAAAAATGTGGGAATTTTGTGGTAGGATTTTCAGGACTCTTATGTAAATCCATTAATTAAGCCTCTGAAATTAAATTTAAATATCATTGCCACCAGAATGTGGCTGGCCTTAGTCTAAGCCAGGTGAGCAGCCTGAGAAATGTGTGCAGAGAATTCTGATTACTTTATGCATTTTAACGTGACACAGACTGGAAAATGCTGTTAGTAAGTCAAAGAAAACAAGACAAAAGTGAAAGAAACCACTTTAAAATGGTAACTAAAATATAATTACAATCAGTGCATGGGAATACAAGAATCCATGCACTGTTTCAGTGTTATTACCCTCTTACCAGATGCAGTAACAAAAAAACAGATTGGAAATACAGAAGCAATAGACACAAAAGGGAAATGAAAGATTAATATCTTAGTGTTCATATAGACCTTAAGATGAGCATATAAGAATATGCTGCTGCTTCTTTCATGTCATCTATTTGTTTGTTACACTTACTGTCATTTACGTGCTTTGGAGTGTCCTCTTCAACCCCCATGCCTGTTGTCTCCATGTGCAAAACAGGTTAATCAAAAATGCCAAGGAACACTACTCCGTTGGTATTCCTCACATATGAAAGCTGCGATACTTACTCCAAATATTTAACTGACCCCAAGGCCAGTCCTTTTGAGACCCAGCTTATGTTAACATAAATAATGCACTGCTAAAAAAGAAAGATTTCCTCCTATAATGAAGTATTTTAGTGCTCTAGCAAACATGATTCCTAGATGTACTTCACCTCCTCCATTAGAGACTTATAACATTAATGTCTCATGTTTGCATTTGACAGTAGAAATAATACGGAGTAACTATTTACATTAGTAAATCTTTAAAAATATCAGCATAATACAGAAGTAAATACGACGAGCAGTGAGAAGGCATGCTTTTGGATTTTGTAATTTTTCCACCTCCCAATCTGTTTAGCCTTATTTTTCCCAAGCCCTATTTTCCTAAAGCTACACTTTCACAGGTTACGTATTATTGAGTCTGAATTAAAATACATACAATTGCTTATTCCACAAGTAAACTTAAACTATCTGAATGGCTTGTATTTTATTTTAGGATCTATTTTACTTGTCTTGTGTGGAAGACCACCTTGACTAGTTATTCTAAAAACACATCTAGGCCATTATTCTTTCTATCAGCATCTCTCATTCACCACCCCCACTAAAAGCAGACAGAACCTGCTCCAGTCTGTGATTTTTTTTCCTTGTAGGTGAATGAGATTCGCTGCTACTTCCCACGGGTCCTCCCTGTCTGCCCTCGGCGAGGCTGGAATCCGTGACCTCCTCTGAGAGACGCTGGCTTTTTACAGTATTTTGGGTAACACTTGCAAGGCGACAGCACTAAAGGGACTGCGGGGAGCTGGGATCAGGCTCCGTGACCGATGCTTTCACGTTTTCTGTCCCCTTACCCTCACTCGTGTCCCGTGGAGGGTGGAGGGCCACCCATCAGCCTGCAACCGTGCTGCTTGGGGGCTTTCAGAGGAAAGAGGGGTGTTCTCCCAGTACCCTCGTGGGTGCAGAGCATATCCAGGGGACCAAACTAAGAAGTAGTTTTAATACAACTGAAAAATCCATACAGGTAAAGCCACAGTAAAAATACTGTGGCTGTTTATCTTAGTACCTGAGGGAGTGTGGTTTAGCTGAACGTCTCCTGGGAAAATGTTCACAAAAGACGTTGATCTCTTCTGTTTCTGGAAATGTCAAGAGTGCTGAATTAACAATTTTTTACTTCATGGTTTAATTGTTCTCATCCTAATGAGGCAAAAAATGGCAAAGAAAGAGAGAATTAACTTTCTGATGCTTGAAAACTTCTTTTTAAATATTCTGAATTTGACCAACAATTTCTACCCATCTTTTTGTGAGAGACTCAGACCTGAAAGACCAGAGGTGACACCACTGAAGCATATTTGGACAAGTTAAAGCTACACTGTTCCTAAGCTGCCTATCATCACGGATTCATGAACATTCATTTTGGTGTACTAACGCAACTTTCTAATGACTACCTACTCCTGCACTGAGGACTGACGTGTACAGCCTGATAGTCTTGTTATGGGGTGCTTTGTCAAAGTGCTAATACGGCTCCTACCTGCTGTATTACCTCATCACTATTTTTTTAACCTATATGGGTTTTTAAGAAAGAAGCCCGAGTTTTAGAAATGCTGAGCAGCCACATGCTTCAGTGACATCAACAGGAGATAAAAGTGGTGAAAATCAGGTGCCCTTTTAGAAAGGATGAATGTGCTTTTTCTTGACACCTACTAGTATTGTCCTGTTCAGCCCACTCAGATGTATTTGATGGCGTTGCCTCCCTTCACCCTCTAGGTGTATTACAGCTGCATCAGGTTCTGCTTCTATCACAGCAGAATCAGATCAATAACATATAATTTAGTATAAAAGTCTGCTATTAACTTCTAATGGGCTCTCCATCTAAGTGAGATAAGCCCGATTTGGCCCTTGGTTATGTTTTAAAATGGATCAAGGGGCAGCAAAATGTTTTCTATTGATGTGATGTTTGGCTATCAGAGTTTTCTCTTCTACATAGAAACAGGGGATACATAAGCTGAGGATTGGGAGAACTTAGCATTTCAGCTTAAATGGGAAAATCTAGATGGCAAGTGTGTTATCTGGTCTATGCAGAGGCATGGCTTCAAGTTTATTACAGCTCATTTTAAGGCCATAAAATTTGCCAAAATTAGTAATGATTCAAACTGTAATAAAAGCTGAAGTCCCTGCTAGATCATACATATTAATATACCATCAGCATAAAATGCCAATTTAAATTCACCGATGCCAGCCTCCATCCCATGAGACTCTGAAGCAGCATTAACAGCTTCTGTCAAAGGCTCTCGTGTTAAAATAAAACAGCGTGGTGGTAGGGAAAAGGAAAGACAGAAAATATCTTTTTTTCTGTAGTAATCAGCCTTTAAAGTTTCCAAGCTGTCTTGCTCTCTACAACATCAGAATTTATCCGGCTGTGTGTTTGAGGAAGCAGTGATTTAGTGCTGGCTAGGACAAGGTTGAAAAGTGGCAGTCTCTCTGAGGCGAAAGTTAGCTGACCGTGGTCTTTTGGGAGCCTGTATATTAAGAGCTCCCCTGTCCCCAAGTTCTCTGTAGGGGACATCAGTGAGGTTAGTAAAATGTCATCGGATCTGATTTTGTACTGTTTGGGAACTTTGAATTTCACTACATCACTCTTCAGGCTGGTTTTGCGAACATGACATCCCGAGATTCCTTAACAAATAATACCAACATTCTGCAACACCCACTGCCTTCAAGCAGTGTGATTCAGACAAGTAGGAGCTTTTCTTTCCATTAGTCCCACTTTCAGCTTCATTTTAGCAATGAAATGACTCCCTCCTTCCCTTTCCACACAAATAATCCTCTCCTAAAGAAGTCCAGTTTCTAGTGATTAATAGCATTTTGCAAAGTCTGGCTAACTCTTTAGCAAGAACTGTTCAGAGCGTCAAGGCCAGGGAGAGCAGAGCTCAGGGCTGACTGTCGTTATTCCTGATTCTGCCACTGACGTGCTTTGAGATCTTTAATAAGTTAATTAACCTCTGTGACTCAGTGTAAGCACTGGTGTAATGCACGTAGTAATGCTTAACATAGAGTCCCACAGATGTAAGGCATGATAAAAGGGTAGAGGACTATTATTGTTACTAATGATCATTAGTTTGAAATCATAGTCAGGCAAAACCAAAAATAACAAGGCCATTGCAATTAGTTGAAAGGTAGGGTTGTGATATTTAATTATCATTAAAAGGGTACATGATGAAAAATACATTACGTATTTTCATGGTACTACTTAGAGAGAGACGAGAAATAACTTGGTGGGATATGTGCAGTAAAGACCGGGAGTAACAGCTCTGAAAAATGAGGATCACTAAATCTTCGGATTTCTTCTCCCAGCATAGAGCTTATTTTTCCCACCATGTTGGGCACTGTGGCTATTAGAGTAAGGCTATTTTTGTATGTGTGATAGGCTTGTGCACTGAAAGATAACAAGCCACAAGTCTGTAATATCTCTACTATTGTTGTTGCTGTTATTGTTCTTACCATGCTTAATGCTAATTATATGTATTATCTAGAGAACCCTAGGTTTGGGTCAGAGCACTTTTGTCCTGTGTGCTGCACAAGTACATTAAAAGATATTCATGGTCTCAAAGAGATGGCAAAAGTAAGCTGACATCTTTACACAGCACAGTTGGTTATAACTGTCTTTCCATTTCTTTTAAACATTGCCTCTGGGATATAATTAGATAAAGGAAAAAAAAATCTCTTGCATCAGTTAAGATATTAGTGATCAGAACTGAATATTGGCAGTCTCAAAGAAGACATTCCTTTCCAGCTATCAAGAATTTTCCTTTATTGACTCGTATCTTTCAGCCTATCAAAGAAAAGTTTAATTTGTAGCTGAAATGCTGATCCTCCGATGAATCATGTTTTCTTTTGAATGCTAAGGGCGTCTGTCTGGCAAAGTTGGCAGCCTGATCTCCATAAATATTGTTCTATTGATAAAAAGAGGAATTGGATCTAGGGACTATCCAAAATAAATATTTTGCAGGGATCCTGAATGTCTGAATACAATAGAGCAAAGGAATGTTATCACGTTTTAAATAATAATTCAGACATAAGCTGAAGTGAGGATTAGTTTTAGTTGAAAAACTGTCAAATGCAGCTTGCACCTTTCGTTTCATTTGGGAAATCAAAATGGACACCTATTTAGGGGTTGCTGTTTTCCCTTTTATCATCTGTAGGGATTTGCCGTTGATTTTGTTGGGAGCAAGCCTGGGCTGTTTACTTTCTAGGAGATTTAGCACAGGATTTCAATGAAGTATTCAGAAACACCAGCCCGACGTGCTCCTGCCCTTTGGGTGGAGGTGGATGGAAAAAGAGCCCTTTGTGCCCTCCCTGCCAGAAGCCTTTGCAGGCTCAGGGCAGTTGCCTCCGCACGCCAATGGGGCAGACATGCACGTGGAAAATGAGCTCTGCGTTGCAGGCAGCGGGCAGGCCAGGCTGCCCCCCCACCCAGGATCAAGGGAAACCTGTATACCCCCCCCTCTTCACATTGGGGAAGCACAGAGGAACGATTTCTCCCCAAAACATAATTGCTCTGGGGGTTCTCTTGGCATGGCATACCTCCCCACTGCCCCTCAACAAGGCTGTGCCCCAAAAGATGAAAGACGTATGCTGGCATACCTCCTCCTTTCTGCCCCTTTTGCTCCTACAAAAGCTACTTACATAAAGCAGAAAGGGTGCGCAGGAGGAGGAGGAGGTGTATGTGGAGGATTACTGCGTGAGAAGTCCTCAGAAGGGCTTAGGAGAGGTGTCTCAGCACCGTCGGGTCACGACAGAAAATGGTCTGACGCAGAGGCGTGAGCCAGCTCGTGCTGGAGTCAACAGGACCGTACCTCTGCGTATCCAGTCTCGTCCTCCTGCTGCTCTTTCCCAAAGGGAGCAACAGAGGAATTTTTCTCATCAGAGACTTTTTCTTCTTATCAACGAGCTACACTATATTGCTGCTGCAATATATAGTCTAAGAATAACAAAGGACATATATTTTTACTGGCTCATCTATTTAAGAAAAGAGAACTCCTGTCATCAGTGCTGAACTGTAGACTAAAATTCGCGGATAAGATATGACCTACTATTTCTTTGTCCTGTAACTCACGGCGCTGCTGTGACTGCCATGCAAGGGAACGTTGTATAGTGTATGTGACAGATACACCAAGGCTGGCTGTTTATCTGCTTCTCTCTCCCTATGAATCATTCTCCTTTCTGTACTGTATACCTCCTGAAAAGGGTCTCCTGTTTCAAATGGATTTAATTTTTTTAAATGCATGTTTACAATAAAATCATAATAAAACCATACTTCTGCAATGAAAGTAATGGCATTATTTACTTGGAAGTAGATTCCTCTGGACTGAAACCTCAAGCGAAACCTCCCTTTTTGCTTATATTCTAGATGACGGAGAAGCTTTGTGTCTATCAGCTTTCGTTGCCATAGGCACATTTCAGCACTTTCCCCTTTCAACATTTTAAAGAGGGTCTACTACTTTTAAAAGGGGGTCACACCAGTTACATCCTCTCTACCATTTCTAAGAATCAATCAAAGGCCTTCTTGGCACCAACTGAATCTTAAACATCTGTATTAGTCACTAAAAAAAAGTCAAGAGTGAGAGACGGAGGTGGCATTCTCCTCTCTGTTGACCCTAAAGTCTTCTCTTAAAAGTTCAAAGAACACTTAACAAAACCCAGAGAACACCAAGGAATCGGCCATCCGCAGGCAATTCCCCCCATCGTTCTGAAGGCAGAGGCGCTGAAATGCCCGGTTGAAGTGGTGCACAGCAGTGCAGGGCTCAGCGGGAGGGCTGAGGCTGGAGGAGGTCCACCCCGGAGCTCAGCCCTGGGCAGCGGTGGCTGTGCCACACACTTTGGCAGTGCTTTGGCACAACCCGGTGCCCGTCGCCCCAGCCCCAGCCTGCTCCATCTCCACCTCACCGGCAAAGCTAACGGTGGCTTCCCGGCTGGGCTTCTTGCACAAACAAACAGCACACCTGAGGAAGAATAAAGAACCGCTTGTAAAAGGAGTAAAGCAAAAACCCGAGACAAAGAAAATAAATAGCGGTTCACGAAAATGTCACGCGGCCAAAACCAAGGGCGCAGAATTCCTCAGGCAACCTGAGAGAAGTACAACTGTGTTTGTTACGGTGCCATCTGCTAGAGTGCAGGTCTTGAAATCTGTCAGAGGAAGGCTGTGTACCTAATCAAAACATAGCTCCTTCTCTTGGCTCAGTGATTTAATAGCACTGCTTTTGGGTACAACACATTCTCCAAAGTACCGCTGTGCTGCAAGTTACAAGAATGCCTTTCCGGTGTATCTGTCAGAGCTCTGATTTCTAAGCACAAGCTGAAGTTACTGGGGAATTTTGCTTAAAGTCAGACAGTGTAATTTGGATCTCTGCATAACTGTTTTTTGCCTTGTTCACGCTCCTTTTTTTCTGCTTTTTGCTCTAATTCTTACAACCACAATTGCTGAAGTTTGGATTTGGGCGGGAGGCTTTCGGTAAACATCAGAAAAATACTCATTAAACCAGGAGACACTCTTACTTCATTTAGGTCTACAACATTAAATTTAAGAAGTATAGTAAACCATTTTTTTCTCTGGGACTGCAATGATTTTTCACTGGCAAAAGAGTTTTGCACCTGTACAAGGAGTTAAACCCTAGGACAAAGTTGTAAGGCTACACTTACTATTATACCACGAAGCCACAGCAGACTCTACATTAGTGCATCAGAAATGCACAAAATGATCTCTATGAAATGCTTTCGGTCCTATCTTAGAAGCACAGGACCGCCTCCAGCTGCCTGAACGTTAAGCCCTTAGTGCCACTTGCACATCCTACCACGTCCCACCGGCTACCTCGCATTTTGCCTCTTGGGAGACGTAATCAATCCACCCATGACTGCACATCTAATTTATTTTAAACCTCTTAAATACATTACAAGATAAAAAGACCAGCTTCTTGCTTTCATGTGTTTTTTTAGCCCTTCTGAGCAGAGACGCAGTGCTTAGCAGTTTGCTCAGAGAGAAGCTCCCACAGCCGTCACGAATGCCCCTGTAGTCACTGGAAAAGCTTTGTTCAGTTTCAGTAAGCTTTGAACAGAGCTCACCAAGTTGTTATTTCTCTTAAAATGACAACTAGAG
The DNA here is from genome assembly GCF_000737465.1 of Haliaeetus leucocephalus. Lineage (NCBI taxonomy): Eukaryota > Metazoa > Chordata > Aves > Accipitriformes > Accipitridae > Haliaeetus > Haliaeetus leucocephalus. The sequence continues at coordinate 5,011,563 of NW_010972842.1, read as the reverse complement.
GCCTCAGCTGAGACTGACAAATACTGAATAAGAGACAAGAACTTCCCAAAAAGTTTTGAAATTAAAACCATCAAATAGATGTGATAGACAATGGGCAAATAAACTGCATTTTTTAAAATTATACTCATTTTATAGATTTAGTTTCTACAAAAAACGTATGTGGTGGAATCCAGAATGGAGCCTGCTGTCCCCCGGTCCCAGGTCAGCACTTTAACTACAAAGACATTCTTCTTCACCGATCAATTGTGAGATAGGTAACAGAGATTAGGTTAAAGACCATTATTAGGAGCTCAGGAGATGATAGAAAATGCATGACCTAATGCCCACACAACTTTTAAGCAACAAGGTAGTGCATGTGTGCCCTAGGATGCCATCTTTCATCACACATTCATGTCCCTTTTTCCTTCCCACAGGTCCATCCTTAGTGCAAAAAGCTGACGGTACTCAATTAATGAGTAACAACACGCAATTTTATTTTCCTTCCATTGTTCAGTGCATGGCCCAAGCCGCCTTTCTTCTGCACTGATGAAGCTGTGCTGTAAAAGTGGGATTATTCACATCCTCAAGAGCTCTTTACAAATGCCTTTCACTGCACTGTGTACGTGCTTCACCGTCATTCGTGACCTAATTTCACAAAGCTCCTCTGAGACACGGACTTTGTATTTTTCCCATGTTACAGAAAATGCAGTGCAGAATGACTAACGTCAAGTTGAACAGCATACACACGCTTAGGGCTGCAAGGTCCTTGGGCGTGCTCTGGGAGCTTGGACAGGGAGAAGTCTCATCTCTGGAGACTTTAATTGGTGAACTCCAATCACTTTCTACTGAAAGGTTTTGAACTGCAGTATTTCAAAGAGATGTCACTTTGCCAAAGGTGAATTTTCATAGTGACAGTAAAAGATAAGCTCCAGATATAAGGTTTCTCCTTTTGTGAAACTTCATATCCCAGCTCCAAATGTTAGAAGACACTACAACATTTAAAATAAAAGAAGCTGCGCAGCTTTGAGACTGGTAGAAATATATTCTTTATCCCATACCTTATGCTGAAAACTGGCAGTACAGCTTTAGCTGAAATACCTTTGGAAAAAAAAAAAAAGAAGTTAGATGGAAAATTTCATTCCAAACAGACAAAATTTGGAAGAGATGTGAGAAGCTGAAAACAGGGTATTACAACAGGAAATGTGCAACCTCAGGAATATGCTACTGGCCTGACTGCAGACTCAGAGAGCATCCAAAACAGAGACGTAATACTGAAAGGAGTATACTGTAAGACTGAAAGGAAAGGAAGCCACAATAAGAACACCTAAGAAAATAATGCCTGTCAAGAAATAAAGCACGTTTTACAGACCGTAATCCCAGAGAACATTGTAGTGTGTATTTCTCTGACTATTCCTACTCCAGACTTGTGGCACCATGGAAATATCCTTTTCTTGTTTTCCACTGCCAGCTTGTACGGAAAAACAGCTTGCTGGTTATGTAAAATAGAGGTTATCAGCAATATTGCTAATTAACGGTGTAGTTGCCAGCTAAGAAGTTAAACCCTGACAAATATGACCTAATGTTACACAAATATGCTTCATCAATCACAGTTGAAAAAAATACACAACAGCCAGTATTTTCTTTGGACTAGTAATAGAACCTATTGGCAGTTAGTGTAATTAAAGGCTAGTAAGCAGATTAAAATGTTTGGGGTTTTATAGCCTTCTTGTCTACAGAAAGAGGATGAAAGAGTTTTTAAAATGCCACAGCTTTGAGCTGGTGGTTGTTTAAAAGGGGGAGAGTTTAGTGGGAGCCCAAGGATCTACAGGCAAATCCAGGTTCACTGTGGTGAGATCTCGGGTCTCTGGGCACAGTCAGGCTGTTGGATGTCTTCTGATGGATGCTTGCTGCTGCTGGCACTGATCTTGTTCACAGCAGCCAGTCGTACTGCGCTGCAGTCCCGGTATCCTCCTGGGTATCTGTCTGTCGTTGTGACATACAGAGCTATTCTTTCTTTGTCCCATTGTGTCCCGTAAACTTTGAAGCTGTTGGGGAATATCGGTAACGTGGAGAAGCCTGATGGGCTCTTCAGGAGGTGGGTTTGTTTGGCCTCTTCCCTTCAAACGGAGAAGAGGGAAGTACAGTTCATTTCTTTAATTTATTAAGTGCAGAATTTTTTGAATGATGGCTTGTGACAGATGGGAGCTGAAGAGTGCAAAGATGAATAGGGAGTCTCAACAGCAACCCAGAATGAGACATTCAGCAGATTATGTTCTTAGGCTTAGATGCAAAGAATAAAGAAGGAAAAAAATCTTGCGTGGGAGAATTCACTTTACTGATTTAATGAAGTTAAATCAATGTTTTTACAATTCTTTTTTTTAAAAAAATGATGTCTAATGGTGAGGATGAACCAAGCATTCTTAAATATTCACTCTGAATGCCAATTTCCCACATGCCATGCAAGAGGACAGATTGACCATTTTTTTACTGCTGTCAGAACAACGTTACTCATCTATTTTAGTACAGACTCAGTACATCAAGGATACATTTCACAGTAATATTTATTTAAGCAGCAAAACATTACTCATTGACATAGAGAACTAACGTTCCATTTATGCTCAGCAATTTATCATTAGACTCACTGGATTCACATACCATCCCAGCAAGATAAGGAATGCTATGAAAAAAGCTATTACTTATAAAAAGGAAAATCAAAATCTGAATATTAAATAGATTGCACTGCACCGTGATGGAGGTTTTCTTTTAACATTGGCAAAAGAGAACAGCACTATAAAAGCGGAACACGCTATATGAAAAGAACATGGCTGGAAGTAGTGGCAGTGATAATTGGCTCTGAACCTTTCATGAACCCGTTGACTTCAGTGGCCTTTGGATGAGGCCCAGAAAAAAAGCCACATTTTTATATGGCAGGCAGATTTGATAAAGGCACAGTCTGAATCAGAAACAAAGAAGTTGTGGGGAGCTATGCAGAGTAGACCATGAAGCAGAAATAAATAGTATTCATACAGTCAAAGAAACAAGTATAGTAATTGCATTCACTCACATTAAATGCAGTTGATTGATTTCCATTTAAGGAAAGATTGAGCTAGAAAAAAAATAGGAATCAGAATTGAAAAATTCTTCAGGATCTGGGTTATACATCTAAGATGAGCCCTGCAGGCAACAATACATCCATTATGCTTGGCATTTGGCCCACGCTTTGTATTTCAGTTGGGTTTCACAAATCACAAATCCTCAAGGGTTTATAATTTCTCCCTCCTTTCCTGGGATCACTTGGCCAGCTCCCCATTACGCTTCCAGCACAGCTAAGGCCCATGGAATGCCATGTACAAAGACTTTGGCTCTTCATGTCTCTCCATGAACATGGTTAAGAGCTGCTGTTTCCACCAAGGTAGGACTGGGTCTCTGGTGAAAGAGGTTTCCCTTGTTCCTGATGAAATGGTGAAAGGCTCCTGCTAAGGTGGCTACGCATCAGAAAGAAGCACACAAATGCGTAGTGTGGGTTTATAAATGCAAGTGCAATGCTGCAATGCCAAACCTCTTCATACCCCCGTAGGTACTAGAGCTCTTCAGGTGCCTTGGATTTTTAGTTTTTCCCAGGATTCTTTGAATAAAATGCAATTATCCAAGTGAGGTATTTAATCAGCAGAAGACAGAGTGAATCCCTCTTTTTGTTCCAGTAGGGCTATGATTTTTCTGACCTTATTTTCAGCTCAAATAGAAGGAGAGATCCTGCCCAGATCCTAAAACAGACAGCAGTTGGGGGGCTAGGGCACCCTTTAAGGACCTGAGCCATATAGGTGTGAGCTGGGAGGAGAAATTTGAATGAGCCTCTTGATTTCCCGTCACTGAAGTAATGACTAGAAAGGGAGGAAGAATAATAGTACATGATGCCTACCTGGAAGAGGGAGTTGGCTGCAAATACCAACCTGGGTGTACTAGTTGCAGGAGTAAATGCCAGATTTAAGACACATTTCAGTGCACAGCAATTCTTTTATCTACTTCTTAGGTATTTTCCTGCTGATTGTTTGATTCCTGAGCAGGAACAGCTTATCTTGCGCTAGCTGTAGCTTTTCTCACTCCAGAGGCCTTCCCTCTTCCTTTCATGGAGATCCTGGCTGTCCTGAAGGGACAGCAGAGACCTAGGTAGGAAAATGCGAGAGCACATCTAACATTGTGTCATATTGGCCTACGGCGCATTCTCTCCCTTTTCTGTCCCACTGCTGACTGTTGCATTTGCTCCAGGGCATTTTCCCCAGACACTGGAAGAGATCATGGTCAGAGGAGAGGAGAGAACAGATCTCCAGAAAAGTTACTTGATACCTCAGCAGATGCCCAATGCAGTTCTTACTACAGCATCACGAACAGCTGTACTGTCATGGTGCTTTGGCCAGCACACTGTTCCCACTGGTAATTCAGAACATAGGTGTGCTTCATTTAAGCAGCTTCTTGCTTGCTCTACTGGTTATCTCAAATTTCTTTCTGGGGTGCCTGGTTTTCCCCATGCACCACAGAGGTCACCCAGGCATGTACAGGATTTTGGATTCTGCATCAGAATCAAGCCACCCAATTTTAAGGTGATTAAGGCTCTTTGAGGGTCTGGCCATTTATAAATGGGGAAGAGAAAATAACATTCTGTATTTGCACATGAATGCCAAACAAAGGCCTTATTAATGATAATACATGGCTGCTCAAGAATGTCTTATGTTACGGGGTCAAGATTTTTTGGAACAAAGTCGTGCTCCCCAACCAACTGCCTGTGAGGAACTTTTTCTGAATAAGAACGTGAACAATGACTTATGTGTCTTTAGAAATAAACATTAGTGATTAAATTAGAACATTATTAATATGTAAAAATGAAAATGTGTATATAATCTTTCTTCTTCAGGTTTCTGCAATGATGTCTTCTTTTACCTCCCCTTCTCTAAACGGTACGTCATTTGTGATGCACAAGCGAGCTGCTTTCACAGGCTAGAAGGGAAGAGTGAATATGGGCACCCAGTAAAAAATTATCAAGCTAGAATGGCCAAACTGCCATAATATTATATGTATTATAAATTAAGCTGCTTTAACTGAGAGGCAAACCACATGACATTAAACTAGTCTTATCAAGGTTTGACTAGGCATCCAGAAATAACTGCAAACTGAAACAGGGCATGTGTGTACCAAACTTCACAGAAGTACCCATGACAAAAATTATGTTTGCAAACACAACACATTTGCACAAACATCTAGAAACCAAATGCTTCCATCATTATCAAATGTTCTTCAAAGCATTGTTGATATTATAAAACTTGTAGCTGGGAAGAAAACACACGTGGGGCCTTATTCCATACCTAGTTGATTATCTCAGCCCAGGAATACTATAAGTTATGTTTTAGATAAACTTGCAGTCACTTTAAGATAAACCAGTACAAAAAAATCTAAACTTAATTGCCACAGAAAAAAAATTAAGTACACTGGATCAAAAGATTACTTTGCCCAGTCACTGATATGTAGTCTCATCTTATATATTTAGGTATCTATCTTTTCAACCAGTGGTCAACTCAATGCCTGTCCACAACTGTTGTTCCTATCCTTCATAGTGACTGCCTTGGGAACCCTCACAACAGGATCTGCCTCGGCAGTAGAGTAAAAGAAACACTCCAGAGATCCCAGATGAAGTGTTTCACCTTTGTCAGCATGGTTCACATATGGAAGTACGTATGGAAGGTGGAAAAGAAAATCTTAGCATTTTTCTCCCATTCAGTATGTCACATTTTGGGTGGGTTTAGATGCAGACACATTACAACATAGAGCTAGCACTACACTTTATCTTTGACAATGTTTATTAGTCCTGAATTAAATCCAGACTGTTTTCTCTGTTGGTCAGTCATGCATCTGACTGGCCGGATGGGTCTGGGTTTCTTGAGAACAGGGTTTGCTTTATTTTGGAAAGAAAAATGAGGCTGTGAAAACCTTTGAGGACAAAGCTTTGCTCTGCAGATTAAAATTACTGATGGTAATATTTTTATTTGTTAGCTAAAGCTAAATTTTAACTATCGTGTTTTGTTATTCCAGATTCCTGCATGCACAACATTTCATTTAGTTTTTTTATTGGAGAAAGAAAGAACATGTTTAGAGCAGCATAATTATTTAGAATGAGGGTTCAAAATTTTATAAGATCATTCCTACTAGTAAATCAGAAATCATTTGACCAAGGATATAATTTTAGAAATAATTGAATAAATGCTGAGTAAGCAATAAAATGTCCTTCTGTTGCATTTAGCCATTGCACAAAGACACGTCACACACTTAGATGACACCTTTTCACTCCGCTACCGTGTTGTGCAATGGTTTCCACATCCAGGTACTGGGGACTGAGAGGGGGATGGCAGACTCCTTTATCTCCTTCACTTCAGGAAAACAGAAACCAGTTGACAGTGTATTCAAGGAGAGAGAGAGAAAGAGGGAGAGAGAGAAATTTGTTTTAAAAACCACCAATGCTACTATGAACTATCAAGTTCTAATTCACATGACTCACACTAACTACTCTCCCCAGGCTGGCCAGATGACAAAGCACATTATAATTATGTGGCTAAGATTTAAATGCTCTTAAAGCCTATGCAACTAGCCTAATGGACTCCACTAAAACCCACCAAGGGCAGTAGAGCTCACAACCAAAGACCATAGCTAGATATTACAAATGGCAAGGCTGTAGTCCAGTGAAAACATGGTGCTACTTGCAAATTGTTTCTCCCTAAAATGATTGCCTTGCTGAATGCTCGAGGAGAGTGACATCAGTTAGTGGTCACCCATGACAGTTTTATTCCTTCAGCTGTTTCCTATCGCTTCAGCTGTAACGAAAAAGGTTTTCTTTCCTTGCATAAAACTCCAATTGAAATGAATAGGTAGGGGAAAGCTTTTCTAAAACTAGAGCTCTCACTCCTTGAGTAAACAAGAAAATTCCTCGAAGGATGTATTCATAGCAGGATTATTGTTCTCAGTGTGGGTCTTCGGCAGAATAATTTCCCTCTGTATATGAAATAATTTGGCCAAATGGACAAAAGGAGAGCACAAACTGCTGGTTTCACTGGCTGGACTAGATCAGCCTTCCTCTTTGGTTTGTCTGTGCTTTTGCTCCCTATTCCATGCTACAATGAAAATACAGCCCTGCAATGTGTGTGTAAAAATGTCTTCTCTATAAATAAAAATTGGTTGTGAATAGTCAGTTGTCAATGCACTGCAAGACCACCTAGAGAGTCCGCAAAAGGCAAGGTAAAAAACAAAACAACCAACAAAACAAGAGGAAATATTTTCAATGTCCAAAAAATTAATCTACTATTTTAAACGCAGAATAGAAGCACAGATCCAGAAAATGATACCTACAAATTTCTGCTTTCCTTTACTCACTCAGACTTTTTCTACTCCTCTTCTGTTTTCTCATTCTTACTTCTTAGTTTTAATGAGTTGATTTACCTTTTCCTATAATTGTTTTGCCTTTCCCTATACCAGTCCCTGATTGTCCTTGTTTCAGTCTTCAATATGCCCAGTTCTTCCTCTGCCCATCTCTCTATCCCTCCCTTTCTTCATCTGTGGCTCCTCTATTTTATGTCATATTTTCCATTCCTCCTTTGCTAGTGAGGAGCTGTGAGCTAAGGCCTCCTCCCTGCCACAGCAGAAAGTAGGAACAGAAGCACATACAAAGCAAAGACTCTTGTGGGAAAGAGGGGAAAGTAGAAGTCCACCCAACCATTGCCTTGTGCTGCTTCCATTTCAGAGCTCGCTGCTTAGAAATTCTTACTTCATTTCCCCCCCCACACACACTAGTATGGGAGGAAAAGGGAGTAAGAGATCCCTCATGGAGCTCCCAGACCACGAGTACAGCAAGAAAAAGAAACATTCCCTTCTAGAAAAAGAAGAACAGATGTGCATGCTTTCTCTTGAACCTTTAGAAATATACAGCCACATCCATTGGATAAAATAATTCATCAGTTTTCTGTCTATTTTCAAATCCCTCCCTGTACCCTAATTCTTCAGATTAGATCATCACCTGGCACAGGCAGCCACCAGGCACTCACCCTGCCATCGCAAGTCCCAGGCTTCCCAATGAAGAACTCGGGAAAGTTACAATATCAATCTTAATTTTATTTTCATTTCTTTCATTTTTCCCCTCTCAATGATTTGAAAAAGAGCTCTTGGAGAGCTGAGATATTTCTAGCACCTTAGTTAAAATGCCAGGCCTGCCACATCTATTGGTCTTCCCACTAGTCTACAGCTGTTTGGTCTACTTTGTGAGACTTAGCAGGTATTCTAATCAACCTATGGATTTATTTTTGGCAGTGAACCAGGACTGTGTATTAAACTTGTGAGATTAATAAGGAATAGTGCCAATATAAAACTAGGCTGTTCTGTTTCCCTGAAGTCACTGAGAATATATTACCCAAATATAGTTTACACAGATTCATGGCTACAGAGTGATTCTGGGTAATATTTTCTGCTTTGTTTTTAATTTTGGGGAGAGTGTTTGTATTTTTGGTTCATGCTTCTTAAGTGAGGTTTCTAGGGGTTACAGTCACTGGCAATTTACCAGGATGTTGTCAGAGGCTGAAGAATAAACCTTGCCTTCAAAACAATGCATCTTTTGGCTGGAATTTATTGTAATCAACATGGCAATGCCACTACTTGTTTTTTCTGAACTCATCAGTACAGAGCTGTTGAAAATAGCTTGATGCTTCTCCTTTGCCTCCTGACATTAATCATGGTTAATTAAGTGACAATGAAGCTCGGGTTAATGCAAACAGGCATTAATTCTTGTCATCTCCCTATTCTCAGGAGTATTCAAGTTAGACAAGCAGAGAGAAACAACACTGAAAATATATCTTGGAAAAAACATCCAATTAACATCAGCATTGGAGGTCTTATCAGAGATCTCTTATAAAGTATGTCCCCTTTTTTCCCAATAACTGCAAGCAGGCAAATCCCAGCGTCTGCTCAGAGTTAGATGTAGGACTGAGGTGTACTTTTACAAGCACTAGGATAAAAGCTTTTGTATCCTTGCTGCTGAATGTATGCCAGGCAATGTCAGGCAGCAAATGTGCCAGGTTCATTTTTCTAGAGACTTTTATCTGAAACACTGAAGTGTTTCCTCACGCTGCTCAAATGTAGGAAACTAAATGAAATTGGGAGCTCAGGAGCAAGCAATACTTCCTGGGTGGCAAAAAAATGATTTAGAAAGAAAGGTTTAAGTAAACATTTCTTTTTTTGTTTTGGTTTGGTTTGGTTTTTTTCGGTGGGATTTGGGGAAGAATAATAATTTTAAAATCAGGTTATAAAATCTGAATAACTATCACTAGATGAAACTACCGGTATTCCAAGGTGTGTTGGCAATAGTCCTGAAATGCCCCTTTCAGCTGACTGAGGCGGTAGCTAGCTGCTACCTGCTTTTACATCACTCACAGCTCACTGCCTAGGCTTGGAGGATTAGCAAGTAGATCTCCCTTCTCTACGGATATGAAATATATGAGGTCTGTTACCTTTTTCAGCTAAAGCATTGACACCTCTGTTTCTAGATACAAGACCCACACAGTAGCTCCACCTTGAAACGTTCAGCCACCGCCGCACCAACGCTCCTTCGTCACCTCCTATCCAGCCCTGCAACACTACAGCCACGACCACTACTCCTCTGAAGCTTGCTGCTGCTACGTCCCCACCACAGTCGCCCGTTGCTCCCCATCCCACAGTGTTGTCCTCCTGCCAGCCTTACAGCACTTCTGCTGGCTGGAGAAGATTTATGGTCTGCAGGACCGGCTCCTTCCCCAGGGAGAAGGCACTAAAAGTTGGGATTGGAGTTGCCTTTTTTTACAGTAAAGAAAGGCGATCCCTCCACATGGCACTTTGGAGAGATGTTTGGTGTTCAAGATTGTCAGATATCAACCCATACATTACAGTTTTGTGACCGTTAAGTGAAAAGTTTGTTTGTAGTAAAAAGACAGACGCTCAGGACTTGCACTGTCCAGTCACCTCCCCATGCTCTCCAACAGATCCATGGAAAGAGTTCCTACATGTGACACCGATCACTTCTACTGAGAAATTTCAAGCACTTTTCAGGTTTGATGCGGAGGATGCAGCTATTGCTAATCAACATTGCGATGCCACGACTTCTTTTTTCTGAACCGCCCCTTGGCAGCACCTTCTGTCCCCTCGGTCCTCAGGTGAGAGGAGGGGGCTGGTGGCAGGGCCGGGGGGAACCATGAGCACCCACCCTGGGGTGCCCTCCTGGGGCTCTCCAAGGGCATGCCACCGCTTCCACAAAGCAACACGCAATCCCCTGCACCTCAGTTGCCAAATGCCCTTTCCCAGGGCCCCCACGCTGGGGGTGCATTTATTTTCTCTCTGAATAATACCAGATAGCCAAGGAGCAGAGTGCCAGTTAGCGTCTCCTGTGTAGGCTCAAGGATGACTCGGATTGGAAGAAAAGCGTCTTCAAAATGAAGTCATGGAAGGCCATTTACAACAGAGAAATGGTACCCACAGTGTTTTAAGTTTCTCATAGCGATAATTTTAATAAATCTTTTAATTTGGGCACTCTTTTACATACGGTGCTGTACACCTAAGTGCTGGCAGGTAGAAAAGCAGGCTTGTGTTGCAGTCACAGGAAGAGAACCTGAATTATTTACGAGGGGAAAATTTTTCAGTCTGGGAATCATAGTCAAATGAAGAAAATCAAAAATCTCAGCTACTGCACGGTGCAAAGGCTATAAACCTAAGATCTCCCATCCCAATTTTTTATGTGGCTAAAGGACATCTGTATTCAGCAGATCACAAAAATAATTCATATACAAGTGTATGCAGGTGGACTTGCTTTTCCCTGCTCTGGCTCCTTTAGCATTAATATATGCTGAATACATGATTTGACACAGAAACTTAACTTACTCTCTGAATTAGCTATTGCTGCCTTATTTTTGGCGCATACTGGCTTTCATGCTCCTGCTGCTTCTCTGCAGTACTTTTATTATCTTAATTTTTGAGCTTGCAGCAGTACAAACCTGCTGGGTGCAATGACTCAGCTGCTTTCCTCCTCTTACTGCTGTGTACAGCATAGATATCTAGTAGCAATGATGAAGGGTAAAAGGAACGGGGAAACCAGATAAAGAGCGTGCTTCTTTGTAGATACATATATGCTGCTATTGCATAATATAGATACATAGATACCTATGCTCTTCATCTATGCCCGCTCAAGAAATTTGGTTTAAAGATGTATTAGTGTATTATAAGAAAGAAATAATAATGCATTCTTGTGTTGATATTGCAGTGACCCTTATGGAAAAGACAGACTTTACATTCTTTCTGTAAAACATTTTGTCATAAGTACAATTCTCCTCTATCTATCTCCTCACTTTATTGGTATTCACTGCTCCAGAAAAACAGTTTTTACTAGAGAAATAGCCTTGGCCCTCACATCCTGCTCCCAGAATGGGGGCTTGAGCTCTCCTGCACCTTTGGATATAGAAAGGTGTAATTGCCCCAGCTTTCAGAGCCGGATTGCACAGATGACCCTATCTATGTACACATCTAGATTCATGTTTTACAGCTTTCCTTTCTCATGGTAAGCAACTAAAAGAAATGAAATTTGTTTCCCCAGTTCTAATATTGTACAGCAGCTCTGCACTTACTTTTGGTAATCCTTCCTCTAGCAGATGCACTGAGTCCTTGAAGAAATCAAAAGCTGCCAAACATCAGCCTCTTCACTGAAGTGACATAAGTGGGAACAACTTTGTGGGGAGAAAACCACTGCAGAAGGAGAAAACACAGCTCATTTCTGTTTCTTTTTTTACCTTCTAGACACTAGACCTGAGGTGGAGATCACAACACTGGCTGCACTCCTTGAAAAACTTGATTAAGAAGTGGCCAAATTACACCAAAGAGGTCCTCCAAGAATTATTTCCATAAAGGCAACACCATCTCACCTGGTAAAAGCTATTTTTCATCTGTTAAAAGTCAAAGGAAGAATTTAAGTATTAAAATTTGCATAATTTCCTTCCTTGTGTTCTCTCATATACACATTCAGCCAAGCTCATTAGTGCTTACGAGGTAGCTTTGCTTCAAAAATATTACAAAAAAATCAATTATGACTGCTAGCTGCTAAATAAAGAGGTGACACTTGGGAGCAATCTGGATTGCATGATAAGCTGAGTTCATTTGAACAATACGCACTTGAATACAGTTAATGTAATGTCATTAACCTTGACTTCAAGAATGTAGGTTACTGTTATAGAAGGGTGACTGTATTTTGGAAATCAATAACCAAGTCAAGGATTTAAGGGTCATCATTACCAGGCAACTAATCATGCATTCCTAATGTGAGGCTGATCCTGATTCCACCACTGCATTTGTGCGGAATGTGAAATTAACTCTTTAGGTTGCAAAGGTCTAACTGATTAAGTAGAAACTCCAACTGGAAGGCAGGAATGAGTGAGAATCTTTAAAAAATAATATATTGCTTTAAACCACCATAATTTTTATAGTCAACTGCCATTGCCTGGCCTCCTGGAATCATACAATCATGTCAGAAATGCAACTTGCATTAAAAGGGAAACAACCCTCCACCAGAAATTGCTGCCTAGTTCTGATTGCTAGGGAAAAAAATATATGAAAACATGAACCCTGTTTTTTCTAAATTAAATCTCATCACGCTTAGACCTGCAAGCTGCCTATACACCAAATAAAGGCAATAGAACCATTTCCATTTTAGAAGGTACAACAAGATTGCGTAGCTAAAATTAAGACATTTTCAAATATCAGGATGCACAGTTTTATCACCAAAGGTATTTCAATCTTCAGTCTGAGCTGGAGAAATGAAGACTAGTGCAGAAAAGGTATGCTGAAGTGGTTTGGCTCATGTATGTACATGGTCAGTAAATTGGGATAGTCCTAATGCTAAAATCTATAGTTTTAAAGCCATGCATGTTTGGTTTCTTGGCTCCAGTCAGTGGGATAACAGAAGTTCATCATCTGTGTTAATTGGTAATGGACCTGTATTGGCAGTTGTCAGCTATAGCTACGGTTGCGTCTCGCTCCAAACTCTTGTAACCTGAAAAGTCCTACAAAGGTTCATAACACTTTTAGTCCTGGCACGGAACAGGACTTGGTCTCTGCACAATTTACTCCTGCAGTTCTTCAAAATTGGTGCAAATGCCCTTTCCCAATGTAAGTGTAACGGGCATTTTAACTTTGTTGATGGGAAATGTATTCCTTCGGTAGTTTTCTTTTTTCCCAAGGAAAACTGGGTGACCAGAGGTGGACTTTTCCCTACCAGCTTTTCTTCCTCTCCAGTTCATGGCCTTGCAGACGGCCACGTGCGCTGGCTCTTCCTGGACATCACAGCTCCTCCCTGCAAAGTTTCCCTCTGGGGACTCCACGCCACCATCGCACCTCTCTCCTTAGGTAGCAGACAAGTTCTAACCCTGTGGTGCTAGAATTGGAATTCAGGGGGCCCAGCCCCAGGCACACTGTACTTTTGTCCCCCCAAAGGAAGACCCTTCCTGTACTCCAAACCTCCTTCTGGTCCTCCAGGAGGTCCTCCTGCCAACTCCCAGTATTCTCCATGAGGATAACTACAGCCTACTGCTTCCTCATCCCTCCAAAACAATTTGACTTTTTCTTTGGCTTTTTCACCAGAGAAGCCTTTGCAAGGCTTACAGCTTTCCTGGCATCCCTCTGTTTTGACCAAAAGGCCTTTTTTTCCCCTGGCAGTCCTTCCCAGCACTCTTCTGCCTTTAACTCTCTGCTTCTGTGCCAGGACAGCTTGCAGGAATGGGGCCTATATGAGGATATAATCGCTTGGGAAAGGAATGTAATTAAAAGCAACATATAAAGCAATTAAAAAAAAAAAAAAATCTTCTGAGGACGCTCAGCTGGCACAGTGAGAATCTTGCTGAGAATATTTAATTGTTCATGTTATTAAGTGCAGACAGGTTGGTTTTAATTCAAAACAAACATGGGAATTAAATAAAAACCCTATATCAATACAACATTATAACTACAAAATAAAAAAATGAAAACATGTAGGAAACATAAACATTCAGGCTTTCAAAAAATGGGAAGGACAAACTGGATTAATCAGGTAATTAAAAAAAAGTCCTAAAGTTTTAGATCAGCTACAATATAAGGAACCAGATGTAACACTGATGCAGCTGCCTTGATTATTCATGTTTTTTATTCCTGTTTTTCCAGTTAAATCTGCAGCAAAACATACTGCATTTGATGACATCAAGTGCATATCATAAGAAACACTTCACAGCAGAATTTACATTTGTTACATTTTCTTTCCTAGGTGTCCTGTCTGCTTATCATTTCATTTTTGAAGTGTTACCACATTGACAGATTAATGTAAGGTTTTAGCTTATTTTCAGAGTATATGCCCTTGGTTTGCTATTTGATGGAAAGGTTTGATAGAAATACTGTCAAACACTAGACAGGCTTGCGTGAGGTAATGCCCAAACTGATCAGAAAAAGCCAAAGCTTTTTTTTTTTTATATATAACTAAGAAGAAAATCCAGATTTCTTATGAAAGACTGTACTTAGTTTTATCTAGTATGTCTCTTCTGTGGATGTTAACCAATTAGCCTATTCTTATCTGAGAGAAGTAAGAAGCTTTTAGCCCTGTTTGGGAAATGCAAAACTTAAGTAGGGAGATTAATTGACTACCCTAAAACCAAAAAAGGAAACTCCTTCAGAGCTATTATTAGATATTAGGAGCTCTGGACTTCTCACCACCTGCTCAAAGCCCTAGACAAAATGATTCCATCCACTCCAGCAAAAATACTTAATATCTCATTCTCCAATCAGCGGTATCATTTTAAGGTGTATTTTTCCCAAAGCTGACCAGTTCCTCTTTTAGTAGCCATTCCCAAACTCCTGTATTTACTCCCATTATACCTTTACTGCCCAAAACGTGCATTCAGACACTGCCTAAGCCAAGTCTCAGTGCAAACCAATTTTTCTCTTGTGTCAAAACTATGTTGGGGAGGAGGGAATGGAGGGTGCTTAGATGACAGTGTTGACGCTCGAGCTACTGTGGAGAATCACAAACATGATGCTCTAATAAATAAACCCTGCTGACAGGTTAGAAATCAAAGCTCATTAGCACAGAGGAGGGAAGACGAGCATTTTAATGCCTCTGGATTCCATCCAGTGCAATTAACACCACATACAGCATATTGTTCACCTAAAGCTATAAATCACAGTAACAAGTGTCATATTATACACAGATCCTGAAACCACAAGAATGAAAATGAGGAATGGCTTAGAAAAAATTAGGGGATATCACATTTTTTCGTACGACCAACTGGAAACTCAACTGAGTGCTGAAAATACTTTAAAATTCTTTCAAGATGGATGGTCCTCATAAATATGTCTGAAGGACTCCATTTACCTGAATAAACTACATTGCTGTAATGCCTGTGGGCCCAACCCTACCAGGGCAAGTAATCAAGAGTAAGACAATGGTATTCCTGAAGTGAATATAAAAACTCATGTGCCTTAGTCTGTACAGGACTTGGTATAATTTTTGGTTGGACTCTGACTGAAGGGTTTAAGGAGAAAAATAGTGACTCCCAAGTTCAAAAGGTGTCAGAGCTAAATCTGAAGCTGAACACGCTACTGAGATGCAGATTAAATAAACTAGTGATTATTTCAGAGTATTTCTATTTCCAGGTGAGTTGGACCCCAGGAGGGGGGCTGGGTTTAGATTGCTGCTACTGTTCAAACTCAGAATCACATCCACTACATTTCATTTTTTTAACCTCTTTACAGGTCCTGTGCTCTGTCTGACATCTTTCCATGCAGACCGTCATCTTTCACTAGTAAATAACGCAGAGCACTAAATACATTGCACTGATATATTTAATTATACCTCTTTTTTTAAGCTTTCTCTTCCTTCCCGCTTAGGACACTAGGCATGCACACCAACCAGTTGAGAGCGCCATCAATTTGAGACGGAAACTCAAAACATCGGACAGGGGAAACGTCGTCCTGATAAACTTTGCAGCCTAAATGCTGAACCGCGTCTTTTCAGATTGTATCATTGTCAACGAAGCGGCGCGTGGCGCAGTGGCTGCCGGTGCCTGTGACAGCACCGGGGACAATCCCACATGCGCTACGTCCCGTGTCCCCCCCAAAAATGTCCAACAGCCCATCGGCAAGCAGACGTCAGAAACGGTCCAGAGGTCGTCCCAGGACAGCACAGTTGTTCCTCCTTGGGGACAAAAAGGACAGCACACCCAGAGCCACCCCTCATGGCCCGCTCTCTCTGTCAGACTCACCTCCGTCCTGGCCTAGCCTCTCTGTCAGGCCCAATCCAGGCGAATCCGCTTCCCAGGAGGGATCAGGCAGCTATGCAGGGTGCAACCCGGTTGCACGGAGAATTTCTCAACAATCTGGGCTTGGCTGGGTGCGGAGGAGAGCGCAGGTCTCTCTTGGGGAGCTCCCTGGTGTAGTAGGAAATGGGCTTGGCACCGGCCACGTGTGACGAGCGGCTCGTCCCGCTCTGTAATTAACGTTTCAAGCCGTGGGCCGGGAGAGGTGGGCTCTGGCTGCCAAGTTCCCTCACGCACGGCTCCCGCAGAAAGGAGCTGCAAAAACCCTGTCCACGGCCAGCTGGGCGCCTGCCCGTTCCTCAGGGGTGGAAGGAGGTTCCTCCAAGAGGAGGCCCGCTGCCTGCCCCTCGGGATGGGGGACTGGTCGCCATTTCGCTGGCTCTTCTCCTGCCCCGTGACTCTTGGGCTTCTGTCGGGACGGGCTGGGGTTTGACAGGAGGACAGAGACGTGTCCCCTCCCCGGGCCTCCTCTTGAGGGTATGTTACTGGTTGGTGTTTAGAGGCAGGGACTGTAATCCCTTGGGAGGCAGAGATTATCCAGACTCTCCTTCTAACGGAGGCCGCAGCTCAGTTGCCGTCTGAGGAAGAAGCCGGTACCACCGGCATGGAAGCAGCCTCGGCACTTCTGGCCCCACAGGAGACCATTACCCCTGTCACGAACCTGAAGGTCTCCACGTTCCGTGGACGGAGGAGCTGAACACAGCCCTGAAGCAGGTGCTCCAGGGCCAAAGGGTGGCAGAGATTCAGGTGTACTCCTATGCCTACCATGTCCTGATCCCTGCTTGACACAGAAAGCTTTCTGGATCAATGTTTAAAGGCAGAAATCTTCCCTTGAGTAGAAAACCTAAGTAAGTGCCTTACTTAGGTGGTCTGGATTTTCCTGCCAGATGCCTCTTTCTTTAGTCACTGCCTGTTTTAGCCGTCTGCTTCGTGTGTTGCAATCTCTGTCTTGCCCTTAGGCACCAGCAAAAGTAAAATAATAGTCAAGTTTTATGTCAACAGCTGGTTGGAAACAAACATATTCCTAACACGCCATTATTTCTTGTCAGGTGGAGAAGACAGACCTATAGCAGGGCAGTGACAGT
Organism: Haliaeetus leucocephalus; assembly: GCF_000737465.1. Classification (NCBI taxonomy): domain Eukaryota; kingdom Metazoa; phylum Chordata; class Aves; order Accipitriformes; family Accipitridae; genus Haliaeetus; species Haliaeetus leucocephalus. Next base: position 4,994,120 of record NW_010972842.1, on the reverse strand, counting down.
GAGCCTCACACATGCTTCCCTTTTTTTTAATGTTCCACACGTACAGATCCGGTTAGGAAGAGGAAACGCATAGCAGAGTAAGGGGATGGCAGAAATTTGACCTTCGTGCCGCTTCTGAAGGGGCCTTTCCCCCACTTCTCTTGTATTTCAACATGCTACCCAAAGCACTCAATTACACATCTAAATTTCCTCAACTTGTCAACAGAAATTTAAGAAATTGGCTCTCCTCCTAGAAGGGTATGGCTGTAGCTAGAGCAGAGCAAGATTCTTACCATAGTTTTCTAATCAAGTGTTCTCTGTGGGCATATATATCCCCAGTCCTACCTCACGTGTCTCTGAGAAAAGACATACCACCACCCTGCTCTCCATAGCCATCAATTATCCAAGCCCTACAAGCAGCATTATTAAGACCGAAGAGAGCAGTTTCCCACAGATAGGCTCCTTGTTTGATTCTCATGCAAAAATAGTTTTCGATTAGCCAAGCAAATATATATCATTGGGAACACATGAAGGGTCCTGGCCGCAGCTGGTGGGTGGATTACTCTGCATATGTGGAGGGGGCTCGGCGTGGGTTTGGTAAGGTGCTGTCAGTCATGGCATCAGAGTTGAAGTCCAGCCCAGTCTTCACACCAGCATGATTAATGAAGCATTTTCTGAAGCCACTGGCACGCTGTGAATGACATGGTTAGCCTTCAGCCACTTCTCCTTGACTCTCCAGCCCAGGTGACCACATCATTTACTGTTGCAGACCCAATAATCATATGATTGAGTGTGGACAGCCTATGGCACAAGGCCAGCGCAAAGGTTTGGTCGTGCTAGCACGTCACAGTGTACAGTCCTTACAGCATCTTTTACAGCTTAAAAATCACAGAAGGAGACCGTACACTTGTCTTGGTGTTTTTCTGGAAGCTGAATGAACCTGTGGCAGCTGCAGCTGCACAAATGACTCCTTTGGATTAAGTAGAAGATTGTGGCCAAAGTCCCTACAGTGCCCTCTGCTTCCCTCCCTACCTTCTGCTTCTCTTCTCACTGGCAACCTGCAATCACCCTTTTGCAGTAGCCATCACTGGCAGGGTTTAAGGATTTTTTTTTTTTTCTTTATCTGTCACCCTTTGGCAAGGTGATGTCAAAGGCAACCTGTTCTCTCTGTCAGTAATACTAGTGTACTAGGTGTAGTAGATCGCCCCAAGTTTATGGAAATCCATGTGGAAGAAACCACAAAATTTCTTAGTTCATCCACATGCCTGAATCTGCTGTGACACTTCTGCAGGCACCTATAATGAAGCCAAGAGAAGAAGTCAGCCTGCCTTGACCTGTTTGCTGCCTTCAGGACTTTCTCAGCAACCCTGAAGTTTTGCCCGAAGTAACCCAAAACTGCTTCTCCCATTGTCATACTTGCTCTGTGGGGCTCACAGCAGTTCTCTGGCAAAAACAAACCAACCCAAGACATTTCCAACAACAAATTAAATAAAATAAAACAAGTACCAACAATCAAAGCTGCATGGATTCTGTGGGCAAAACCCATAACAGTTTATTGGCTGTTTACATTCCTTTAAAAAACTCACCACTTATTCTACAGATGTGTTTTGACGGCAGCATTTTGGGCAGCGGCCAAGAAAGGATAAACACAAAAAGTTGACGCTTATAGGGGAAATGCAAGAAATGGAGAAAGGAAGGAAAAAACCTGCACACGCGCACGCAGAAAACCCAAAGGCCTTTACAACTAGATCGGGAAATGAGAAGGGTATTTAGAAACCAGTGTGTAGTCACTGAGCACTTGGAATGACTCTTCCAGCAGGACCCACCCCAGCACCAGGACACAAAAGGGGTGCCTGCCCAGCAGGGCAGGCTGATGTGAGCTCTGCTCTCCAAGTTGACCCAACATGAAGGCACAGGCCAGTGCTACAGGGCTCTGTTAGCATGGCAGTGCGCTCACGGGGAGAGCTCTCGGCCCCAACCTCGTTTATGTCTGGCCAGCCTGGGGGGAGTGGGAAAGACGGGTTTGTCTGTGCCTGCATATATAGCCCTAGCTAAAATAACATGGCTATGCTGAGCCCATGTAGCTCGAACCACAGGATCTTCAAGGGCCACGCTGGTTGAGGATGAATAGATTGATGAATTGGATGAATTGGTAAAAGATGGGGATCTCCCACAATACAATTATCTCATTATCAGATTGAGACAAGGTGTATTTAGACATTCAAGGTCCTGAACAACGTCAAAATTTCTCCAAAAGGACAACTTTGCCCATGCTCTTCCCCGATGGCCATTTCCCACTTCTCCACTACCTCAGCTTCCTCCTGTCCCACCGTATTACTGCTAGACCCCTAAACCAGGACCACAACCTAGTGCTTCTCTCCACCCCGTCTCTCATGAACATCTCTTTCCCAAAACTAGCCTCCAGGTTCTCCTCCAACAGCTGTACTTCTCACCTACCAAAAAAGTTCCCTAATCCAAGCCCTTTCCCTCCCCACCTTTCCAAAGAGCTCACTTTTAGAAACTTTTCCAAAAGTGACGGTTGCAGAGACGCTGCCTCGGCGCACGAGGCCCTGCAGATTGCACACTGCCAATATCAGCTCGTCTGGGCATACCACCTAGGTGCAGGACCTCCTCTGCTTGAGAAATGGGGAAAACTCGCTGAGGAAAAAAAGATTTTTAAAAAGACACCTGGCTAGCTAGCACCCAAATGTGTCTGTACAGATACTCAAAATTCAGATTGGGTATCTATATGCAGATTTGTCATCTGAAAATACCCACTAGTATCACAGAACTGCTAGATGAAGATACGTCTATAAGAAACCAAAAGCTAGGATGCTGTGTAAGTAGCCTAAGTTTCAGAAGGGCCAAGCACCCAGTAAATTCCCCTGAGACCAACAGCATTATTGTTTGATTGTGACTGTATATAATACAAACTTCAGCAAGAGAGACAGACACGGAAAAAGCAAGATTACACTGGCTTTGAATGGGAAAGCTGATTAAATGCATTTTCCTCAGTTACTATTTGATGTTCCTTGTCACTGTGTCTACCCATTACTCACCCCTTCTGCATATCACGCTTGTGTTTGCCATGCAAAAGCACATAGTGTTATTCAAATAATCCAAATGCTGAACCACGAGCCGGTTGCATTTTGTTCACAAGCTGCAGAAGGAAGAGATACTATATGCTATGTATATATAGGAGGTACTTTTTCATCGTTTATCCTTCTGGGTGGGGAGAACAATGAACGATCTCTACCTTTTAGCAATAAACTTGCGTGCTTTTATTCAGTTGCATTTAAGTCTTTCAGGCCCTTATCTATGAGCAGCAATAATACTAATTCCTTACATTACTGAACTGTTGCAGGGTGAAATACACTACACATGGTGAAGTGCTCCCATACTGTTGTAAAACACTGATCAAAATACCCAGATATATAGCTGGTTACCAGGTTATATAAGTTAAAAGTCACCAACCTGGCTTACAAACCCTAATTATCTGATTATTACAGTCTGATGAAAATAAAACTTAACCCCAAAATATTTTGCCCCAGGATATTTTAAGATCAGTGACTGATGTTACCTAGAGACCACATACAGCTCCTGGGGGCTGGTAGGATGTTCTCCGTGTGGTTAGGTACGGCTATGGAGCAGATGGGGTGTATGTAACGTGGTGAAATGCTGCGGGCGGAGGTTTACAGTCCTGCAGTCTAAGCTGTACATTCAGCTCTGGTCCCACCACTCCTGGAGTTTGCTTTCCCTAAAACTTTCTGACTCAGCAATGGCCCCACTACCACCACCTTCCCCTGCCCAGGCTATGGCTGGTATTCAGCTGCTTGCTGGGAGTTGATCGGGAGGCCTCAGGTTCTTAGATGCCGAAAAGGCCTTAACTGTCCCCCTTTTCTTGACACCAGAACTGGAAGGTACCTGTGGTTATTCACATTAGCGTCATTACAGATGTGTTTAATCTTGCTGGTTCGTCCCCCCTCTAGTGACCTATCAGCCCAGAGTACAACATCTAATAAAAATGCAGTATTTCCATGGTCCTCACCACTGTACATCATCAGGCTTAAGCAGGAGGTGTGCAGGGTGTGAGGAACATATTCAAAGCACATACATTTAAATGCCTAAACGCCTGCGTTTGCCAGCCTTGCCTCTCCGGCCTCCCTTGATAGTCAGTGCAGACAGAGCGTCTCCCCCAGCGGGCAAGTCAGAGCCTATAACCGAGGCTCCTCTCTGAGTCACCCCCAGAGAAGTTACCCTCGTCTACTGGCTCTGAAAGGAGGCGAGGGAGACTCATTTCCTGACATAGGCATCCCAGTTCAGTGCCTCAACCTTGGCAGTGTCACCGCCCTCCATCTTCCCTGGATATTTTCTTTTTTCGTTTCTCAAGGGAGCAAAGAATAACAAAAGAACCGCAGGTATTAGAAGCGATTGAACTAAACCCAGACCAGCGAAAATATACTGTTGCCACATTGGCTTAATGGAGAAACAAGCCCTGGCCAGGAATGTGTGACAACAGTGTCTAAATCTGAAAGATGGACTGGGATGATACACGGTGAAACCAACCTTCCCAACTTCTAATGAATCCTACTGCATGTATAGACCCATAAGCAAATGTTCCATATATGGGAGAAAACTGGTTGTTTTCCAGCGCATCCTCAACTCTATGTAAACCAGGAGGAGAGCGACTAAAGTAAGATCCAAAATGAGATACCAGATAGTTCTTTCATCCAGTTTTAAATATATGAATACATAAATCAATGTGCATGTTTATGTGTCTGGCACCAATTAATAAGCACCCATCCTGTGCCTCAGGCTTCCTGACAAGCATCAGAATTAATAATTTAATACATGAAGAATGATAATCTTGTGGTTAAGTCATTTGAAAGTTGGTTTCAGTTCTTGGCTCTGCCATAGATTTCCTGTGTGACCGTGGGCAAGTCACTTAATCTCCTTGGCCGAGTACCTCAAAGGTATGTAGGTGCCTGATCCCACCAGTTAGGCGCCACTGATATCTTCAAAAAAACACTGCTCAGCTGTTACTTCAGTAAGAGTAGGTGCCTAATTTCTGTCAGTAGTCATAAACAGGGGCTGCTGACGTCATCCCACAAGCTAACGAGCTGCTCCGAGGCCTTATTCAAGTTCAAACTCCTGGGTCCCCACCGTGTCACAGCTGGGAAAGCTGGATTTCAGCTCAGGGGACCCCGAGTGGAGGTGCAGACGTGCCTGCCTGGCTGGAGAGAAGCAAGCGTTTTTGGCTGGGGAAAGCACTGCCTTTTCACAAAGACTTTGGCTCCCGGCAGCTCCCTTCTCAGCTGGGAAGGTTTTTTTTCCCATCCGTCACTTGTCTGGACCACTAATTCAATCCTGCACGTTCAGTTAGGGAGCAGGGAGTTACAGGATGGGGGAAATTAGAGAAAGGACGGCGGGAGGGGAAGGACCGTGCAGGGAAGGTGACACTTTTCTCAGCCTGGGCCAGGGCAACGCACCCTCTGTGCCCCACGGGAGGGGAGCAGCCACGTTCGGGGCCGTGCCAGCCTCCCCACGGCAGCCCGGCAGTGCCCGAGGGCTGCGTCTCTTCCCTCGCTGCCTCTTTTTTGCTGCGAGCGCCCATTGCCCTCCCTTTCCCTTTCTCCTGGTGCTGCTGACTTTCCGAGGGGGAAAAGCTGATGTTCATCACCACCGAAGTCCTGAGGACACCAGCAACGGTCCGGTCAGTGCCCTGCTGAGTCCCTCAGGGAGGTAGAGCTGTGATCGGAAACTCCCCAGAGCAATTAAAGGGGAAAAAAAACCCAAACAAAACATACTTGCCCTTGTGACAGATCTGGGGGACGTTTACCAACTGGGTGATAGGAAAAGGCATTTATTTCCCCCCCCATCCCCAGTTATTGCATGGTGGGGGGGCAGCTTGGCATTTGGTGGCCAGAGCTGTTGCTCAGAGCCCCCCACCAGTCTTCCCAGAGGGACCTGACCAGCACTGAGTAAACCCCAGCAGGCTGTGCAAAGGGGAGGTAGCCGTAGGGAGCCAAGTCCACACTGTGCTGTTACTTTCCCTTATTTCTCTGGAGGAAAAGCGATGTTTTTGGACTGTTGGGAGTTTTAGACTTTGAGGACTGGATTTAAACAAGTCAGTCAAGTTGTTCAGGTCTTTAGCATATGTGCTAAGCTAAGCCAGTTGTACTTCATCCAAAGAAAGAATAAGGAGAGAAATTTTACATGGCAGGATAGGAGTAAACAGAAAATACAGTGTTGAAACAAATTCAGTGGTTTAAGAAATTCTTCCAGCTAAAAAGTCACTTATTCTGTTAGCTGATTTAAGACATTGCAAACCAATCAAAGTGGTATAGAAAATTAGATTTTCCGTACGTGCTTTAATGCTTTCCATAACAATGTGTAGCTGCTAAATCTCATTAATCATACATGAGAAAAGCAAAGATCTCTAAGCACAACTGAAAGGCACTGAGCTACCAAGATAGGGAGATTTTGAGCTGGTGAGGGTTGTTCCCTGAGGTCAGTGTCCTTGTGGACGCGCAGAGCTGTCTCTGGTGCATGTGTTGTGGGGGGAGCAGCTTCAGCGAGGAGAAAGCGGGCCCTAGTGCTTATTTCTCCTCTCCTCCTGCTGAATATACAGAGCTCTTTTGGGCTCTTTTGCTGGCACAGCCCCATGGAGTAAGCCTGCTTGCTGCTGCTGCCCGCGAGGAAAAATTCCCAGCAGGGGGAATGCAGACCTTTCCCAGGAAAGCTGTGCCTGTCCCTACCTGTACAAACTGACGCCAAACCATCCCTGTTCTCTCCCACTAGCAATAGCAACTCGACGCTTCAGTCTTGTCTCCCTACAAAACCGTAGCCAGGGAGGCACAGAAGAATTACGCAGCAAATCTCGGCTCTGCCTGGGAGGGCAAAGGCTTCCCCCAGCCCTGCAGGTCAGGCTCTGCGAGATTTCAGCTGGGATCACAACTCCCTTGGCTCTTGGCTAGATTTAATCAAGCTGGAATGAAAGGCGGCTGTACCGAGTTCAGTGCAATGTTAAATAGACCGGGATTTGACAAATGAACTCCCCTAACACACATTACCGGAGGGAAGTTAGTTCAGGGTATCTCCTATCTCTCCATGTTGTTGAGGAGTGCAGTGCTGCAAGAATGAAAATTTAGGAACTCTTTTGCAGCTTTACCCAGCAAGTGCTTGGAGCGCACAGACTGGAACATTACTGTAAGGAACAAAGTAAGGCAGGAGATACATAAAAACAGCACAGCGTTTAGAAAAGAAACATTTTAGAGAGGAAGAAATTCTTCTATACCTTTGCTGTAGGCATCCTCCAGAAGCAATCATCCCAGCCTGAGTCTGCACTGTTATCAGTCATTACAGTCAGCACCTGCCACAAATGCCTCCAGGCAGGATCAGGTTTTGTGTTGTCCTTCTGGGGAGGGTTTTAATGGATAATATGATGAAAAGAATACAAAAATCTGCAGTTTAACTCCTTTCCCCTTCAGCCAAATCATTACTATGGTTGATCGTTTTGACAGTTGATCTAGCATATGGGCACTGACTAAGTAGTGGATGTAGCCCTAGCCAAGAAATGAATCTACCTGTAGGTGGAACACTGACCACAAAATGCAGTGGAAAGGCTCCCAGCTACTCTGGACTGAAGTGTTTTTTTTTTTTCTTCTTATTGTCTGGTAGAAAGCAACTGGTTTTTACATCACACATTATCATTTAAAAAGAGTATATAGCCATTGCTCTCCATGCTGTGGCTTACAGGCACATAAGCACGAAACACTTTGTGAGCTTACTCATTATTATACATAATGATAAGCATTTAGGAACAGTTTATTAACATCTGGCAGTCATCAGCTTGTAATGAGAGGTAATTTTAATACATCCGTTCAAGAAAATTAATTTTTCATGCCTAATGGACAGAAACATTAGCATCCGTAATTGAAGGATTTTTTTCCAAACATCTTCATTCTACATATATTACTTGTTTTCTTCTTTTTTAATGTGAATTACTTTTAATTTCTTGTTGAGTACACACTTTATAAGGGAAATTAATGGAGGCTTCCTGTTATGAGCCAAAGGAAGTAAAAAACCCAAACAGATGGATACTTTAATGGGTATCTTCACAAATCCACATAATGCTTTTTCACGTGCCCTTAATCAAGCGTACATGTGCATTATCCAGATTTTGCTTGCAGTTATACCACAGAGAAGCTGAGTGATTGCATATTTGATATAGCTACTGTTTAACCCCTTTACACAGCTCTTTGTGGAAGAGCTCAGACCCAAACCTCGCAGCCCTGTTTGAGGAAGAGGTATCCTCTGAGGGCTGCTGGTACCTCTAGTGACAGCTTTTATTCATTCATTTCTCCTAATGCTTACAAACTGTATCCAAGACCTATGAATAATTTGGGTTTGCTCATTTAAAGTCCTCTGCTCCGTGACCTCTTCCATTGTTGCCGCTCACCAGTGAGTCCATGAAGATCAGGCATGCTCTCTCACTGCATCCACTTATTCTAGCATGTATTCTTCGCTCTCCACTGAATTTTTGCAGCTCATATCGCTCTTTACAAGTTTTGATGCAGAAGGGAATAAAAGCTTTCAGAAGTACTTCTTACTGCTTTCTCATGCTGTTCCTAGCTTCCCCAGTGGTAAAAGGACACAGTGGACATGAAGTTTGCAGACATAATGTGCTGGAGGTCTTTCTTCCTTGTCCGTAATCACAAGAGCTGCTGCACATTTGTTGGGGCTTAGCACGGCAATCCTGATTGCCTGCTCTCGCCCCAAGCCCTGGGACAGGGGTACCGTGCTCCTCTTGGCCTGACATCCCCGGGAGAGCCCTGGATCCCTTCCCCATCAGCTATGGTCCTCTGCAAAGAAAAGTCCATTCCGGCGTGGGAGCGGCTCACTCTACATTTTCTCCTTTGATCCTTCCCAGTAGAGATTGGCTCAAGAAAAGAGGTGAAACCTTCAAAGGAAATAATAGATCTAGCATGTTTGCTGAATGGGTCTGCAAAATTTGTGGAGAGATGGCTATCTGGAGACATGATCTTCTTTCCCACCCGTTGTTCTTTCAAAGCCTCCTGCTCAGTTAAAACCATAAATGATATTAAAAAAAAAAGCCCAATTACCAGTCAGTCAGACAGATCTTATTTTCACAGATCCACTCTCAATCCACCATGCTGTATCACTGTTATACGTGAGGCACAGTAACGCTACTACCCAACGTAAATTTTACTTAATTTCAGAACCACACGGATTTTTAAGGCTCTCTATGGCAAATCTGCCAAATTCAGCCTCTTCGCCACATTAGCTGCTTGAATACCTTGAATAGTTTCTGGCACTACTATAGGAGATATCACTGGCAAAGGCAGAGCGTGGCGAGGCTGGCAACCCAGGTGGCATGCAGGGAGCTGGGGGCACTGGGGACACTGGGGCCAGCCCCAGCCCCGGGCATCAGATACCTCCCTGGGGATGGGGACAGGATGGGGATGGGATGGGGTGGGATGGGACGTGGACCTGCAGGTGGGCCCGGCTCAGCAGGGCCCGTGTCCGGGCAGGGCAGGGCTGTGGGGAGCTGGAGACAAGCCCTGCTGCAGCACTGTTGGGCAGGGGCTGCCCTGGTCATTCTAGCTCCCCTCTGTCGATGTGTTCATGGAGAATCTACTCATGGGATGAAGAGCTGCAAAAGGATGTAAGTTATTTTTTGCATATTTATCCCAAGAAATCAGCAGAGAACACCAGCCAGTCTACTAACACCAGTTAGTAGACCAGGAATGTAGAAGTCTAGAAAGAAATGCTTCAAATACTGATCATATATTTGTGATTTTAGAAAAGGATCTTCTAGATGCAAGGTTTTACATTGTAGTTTTACAAATGTGCTTTCTTGTGATTTTTTTTGCATCCTGTGTTTACTTGCATTTTTAAAGGTCATAAATGGAGTTGACTTCCTTTGAGTTTTGATTTTGTAAATTAATTCTCGATAGACATCACAGCTTCTGGCATAACATCAATATTATTGGAGTTTACATGCAATTATTCTCACAGTAGGTTCTAGTTCATTAATTCCTGAGAAGCTAATACTGTCAACAACACTTTGATTTTAATGATATCATTAGAAATAATCTTCTTTCTTACTTCTCTGATTGTTATTTCTCCAGTGGCATATTTCACAGTACTAGCTCCTTCACTTCAGTTGCTCTGAGTTTTGTCTGTGCTAGGGTGGTACAAATTCAATTTCTCTTGAGCAGACATCCCACAGGATTTTACTTGTGGTATAATAAGGTTCAAGTATTTCATTGATGATTAATCTAAGTTTTCCAGCATTTCGAGATCTTGCTGCAAAAAACCATATGTTGGCTGCCTTCCTTGGGGCAGCTAGCCTCCCTCTGCTTCTCTTTATAATTATAGGAGGTAACCAGCCATCCAGGTGGATCCAACCCAGCTTCAGCAACAAGCTCAGCTCTCCTAGGCGAGATCTGTTTGTGATGAACAGAGGTGAGGGCGATTGGGCTGTTTCAGGGCTGAACGGCTCATTGAAGACTGCCTGGCTGGCTTCCTACACATGGTGTTGGTAATGGAGGTACCTGAGCTGGGGTGGAGTAAAGTTGGCTACAGTGAGTAAATCCTTCATCGATGAAAATACCTTGTCCTTCAGCGTAAAGCCCAATTTATGTATTTCCCCCCCGTTCTGCTATGCTGTATGTGGGAATAAATGCTGGCATCTCACAATCTATCAATTCACCAGGTAATGCACGACACATACGTTTTTGCTTAACTTTCAGAGCACATGGCTTCAAATCCTTTAAGATATCCATGACTGATGCCAAGTCTCTTAAAATCACTGGAATATATCCTTCATCCTCCAAATCTGATTCAGAGCTTTTGGAAGAAGCCTATGCAGGCCATGACAGAAGTAAAAGTCATGCTGGGTTTACCTCTTTCTTGTATCAGAACTGTGTGGTCAACTGACTGCTTGCAAAAGGGACTTTGTTTTGCTTCAGAGGTTGATGATGTTCTTTGCTGATGGCTTTGTGTTACCAATGTTCAAGTTCCTATTTGTTTTTTCTTTTGAGAAAAGGAAGAGGGGAAGAGAGAAAGAAAAAGAGAGAGAAAGAAAGAGAGAAAGAGAAAGAAAGAAAGAGAGAAAGACAAGCAAAGAAAGAAAAAGAAAGAGAGGCTAAGCATTTTTGGTCATGGAAATACCCATTTTAGTTTATGTTTGCTGGAGGGCTGAGCGCAGGGAGAGTATTGGCCAGAAGCCACCAGGTTATCACATCACGGCAAGGATTTTCTGGAAGAAGCGAGGTAGGGAAATAAACCATGTTAGCTAAGTTCATGCCCTTTGTAACCCTGTGTTCCTGACAGAGTGAAGGCTTCTAGCTTGCTCAGTACTGATTAAAAAAAGACCAAGTCAGTGATTATGCTGTTTCTATATAAAAAATCCTGTTTTCCTACATCCTGGAATCAATAAACCCCAAAGGAGTGGGTTATTGTGCTGTATACCAACACACAGTTAATAACTGAAAATTTATGCTATTTTTCTAGGTCATTTGTATTAGCATGTTTGGCTCCGTCTTGAGAGTTTGAATTATTGATTCCTCCCTTGTTTAAACAGAATTGTTTTCCCCTCTTTTCTTCTGTACTGCTGTCTAAATCATCACATCCACAACACCACAGAAAAGTCAATGCTGTAGTTTAGTGATAGAAAACTCCACTAAGCAGAACCCGGTGGAGTCATCATGCGTGCTCTTTCTTGGGTCTGGGAGCACAAAGTTTAAACTGTCTATATAAAAGCTGCCACAAAAGCTGCAGAGCTCATCTCTGTTGTTTTTTTTTTTTTCCCATTAAGGTATTATTTTTTGTCAGATTCTGTTACAATCCCAGCACATGTTTTAACTTACTTGTAGAAGGCTTACGTATATAAATACACCCACTCCCTACAGACCCCTTTGTATCATTCTGTCGCATACTTTTTACTGGAGATCAAATCAGGGACTGCAGCTGGCTGAAGGGTCTTGAGATTTGATGCCAGGAGAGGCATCATCTTGGCCTCGGCATCTGTTTTGGAGGCCTGCGGTGGTACTGTGGTGCTCTGACGGGGCAGGCACAGTGAGCGGAGCTTCGTGGAGAACTGGCTGATTTTCGACAGCTCTTCGAGCTGCAGGTTGATCCATAGGGAGTCTGCTATGCATTAGAGTATTCTGCCAGAATACAGTTAAATTGAGATGGATAATTAACTGCTTCAGAGCGCTGTCATAGAGGAGATCTGACTGATGCATACGTCTTGACATTTATAGCTAAAAACCTCCTGGGCAGAGAAAATGATACACGATTTCATGAATATTATTGGCTAAACATGGACTCACAAGACAAATAATAGCAGTTAACAAGGTGTAAGAGGAGGATCAGCAAAAGCCTCCTGACACGCAGCCTTGCCCTAAAGCCCTGTGCGCATCCCCGTCCCACTTCGAATTGCAGATACAGGTAAGTTAGTAGTAGGAACTGAGCTTTTGCAGAACCTACAGTAAAATCAGTAAAATCCTGAAGATTTTGAATGGAAAACTAAAAACCCCTGTGCAGCTGGCAGTGCCAGCCCCGGGACACAGACACCTCTGCTGCCAACTGGTTGCACGGGGCCCTGGCATGGCTTGGGGCTGCGCCACCTGAAAACCAACCCGGGGAGAAGTGCCGGCCGGGGACGGTGCCTAATGGGTGCTTTGTATACCACAGCCCTGGTCATACGAGGTTTCAGCAGCATGGGAACACCGTTTGGCTCCACCAGTACAAACCAGCCGCTGCGTCCCATGAGTGCTACCGTGCTGCAGGCGCTGCGGAGCGGCTGCTTATGGGGAGCTGTCTGGACAGGATAAATCCCTTGAGTTGAGCGCCTCTGGGAACTTTGCGCTTTTATATCTTTCTCCCTGTGAGAATCAGGAACGAACATCACCGCGCAGCTAATCCAGCTACTGGCACGGGGTTCTGAGCCGCTGACACTGCGTGCTCCCAAAGCCTGCTCGCTTCAGGGCTCACCGGCGAGGGGAGCGCTGCCTGCTCCGTGGGCCTTAATCTGGGAAAATACTTGCTTCTCTTCTCCCGTTGGGGTGCGAGGAGAATTCAGCGTCTTGTGCTGGATGCATCGTTTCTGAGGGCAGGGCACCGTCCCTATGGGTAGCCAGAGGCTTGGTGCTTGGAGGATGACCGCCCTGCTTGCCTGAGTGCCCTCCACTGCCCTGGGGCCATGCCAAACCGGTATTTCACGAAGGCTTAAACACCAACCTGCAGCCAGGTTAACATCCCCTTGGTGCCATCCGTCCCTGCTGACTGCGGCATGTGCCAACCTGGAGCTGCGTGCCCACTTGGACCACCGGCGAGGATCTGAATTTGCCTGGAGCTGAGCAGCCAGCGGAGGACGGGAGGGCTGGCGCTGGGCTACCTCAATGCCATGGAACCAGTTCGCTATGTGCTGCTGTCAGCAGGTGTCAAACAACCCTGAAGGATGGATTTGACATGGGTAAGTAGCTGCACCGTGACAGCCATCTAGAGGGGACGATGCCTCTTCAATATCTTTGTATTCTCTGTTTCGATTTGCCTTTTTACCACCAGCTGATATTGCATCATGCATACTGCCTGCTTTTTGGGGGAGAAAGAAACGATTTCATACCTTTTCGTGAAGCAGATGGGTAGACCTTTTTGTCACAGCAGATGGCTGTGATAACACACTAAAGACCAAAGGCATCAGGCTTTAAAGAGACTGTTAGACTCTAAATATAGACCAGTAAAATCCACTCATCAGCGTTCACTGGGGGTTGCGAACTAAATCATGAATTTTCTCAGTGTTTGGGGGAACAAAAATTGGCATAATTTCTAGTGTCATCTATATTAATCAAGGGAATAGACCAGAGTCAAGATCAACTAAGGTGAAAGAAACACTTTTCATGTGTCTTTTCATGACATCCTTTAAAGCACACTTGGTTAACTGGCATCCAGGTAAAAGAAAAACATCTTAGCCTGTCAAGAAAATAAAAGACAGTGCGACTTCTGTTTGAGATGCAAACATCACTTCTTACTTCCTATTCATGTGGACTTTTGTGCTTTCTGTCCTTTCTCCTGCTTTTGGAAATTAGAATAATGTTCAAATGGCAAAGCAAAAAGAACTAGTGGTAGAAAAGTTGAAGAAAAATGGATCATCTCTGGAAGAAATGGAGAGGAGCAATCTTCCTCTGCAAGACCCTGCTGCTCTGTGCAAAAGGCAGGTGGTTCCTGCGCAGTGCCCATGTTCTAACACTGTGAAAAGATTCCGCTGGATGACATTGTCACAGCCCGGGCTGGACAGACCAGGGAGGGATTGTGGCAAGGTCAGAATTCCCTCGGGCCAAATTAAGGTGAAATGACACCAAACGATCAGTTGAACGTTCTATTTATGGCAGAAGCAGCCTGAACTTGGAAGGTGTAACAGTAGGTGGCATGGTTTCTCTCAACAGGAATTGGCACAGAACTACCTCAGTAAACCGTGTAACCCGTGGTAAGCATATACATCAATCCAGGGAAGAAGGAGATCCCTCCCGTTGGGTCAGGAGGTTCAGAGCAGACCCCCTTGCTTTCTAGACTCCTCCTCACAGAAGAGCCCAGGGGTCGCTGGATCCACTCCTAGTCCCAGAATGGGTCAGCGGTTTTGTGTCTAAAGGGATGAGGTGTAGGTGTTGTGGAAAAAAGAGAAAGAGAGAGAGAGAGAAAAGAGAAAGATTTCACCAGTCCTGGGTCCAGCGTTGGTCCAGCCAGCCTAGAGGTCCAGTTCCGGAGGGCGTGCGGGTGCGGGGCTTCGGTTTGTGTCCTTTTATCATCTCCTTGCCCCTCCTTTGGGCGGGCACTTGCACGGTTTGTGCTTTCAGAACCTTTGGGAAATGGGTCGGTGGGCTTGGGGGTCATTTGGACAATAACTTCCCCCTCCCTGCAGACATGACCATTGTTTGATCTTTGCCCATGCATGGTGAGCTGCCCTGCTCAGCGTCTCAGAACATGGAACTGTGCATCCTCTGGCACGATGCCTTCCCAGTCCTCTTGCTGCTGTCCTGTGCCGATCTCTGCTGGTCGGCTTCTCACCTGTGGTCCGTTGTTATGCAGAACTTGCCCAGCCACAATATTTGAGACATTAACTCTTTCAGCCTCTCACAAGGCTGGAGCATACACAAGTGCTAGAAGCTACAGAGACTTACACTGCTGCCAAAGGAATTTCCTTAGCCCATATCGTACTGTCGTAACCTGAAAGAATACACTTTTCTGTGATATGTTTAAATAAAGAAAATCTCTACACAATAGCATTTGGAACTGTTTCAAGATTCCAATACTGGAATGTATTTGGGTATTACCTGATGTCTGTTATTTTAATTTTAATTCCAATAGGAAGTGTAGCTTAATGCAATGCTGAGGCAGATCAAGACTGGAAGATCTGGCCTTCAGCCAGATATTTTTTGTCATCTTCTGTAGCTAGAGGCTCTGAAGTCTGGAAACAAGTCTCACAAACAAAAACAAGTTGTTTTTTGAAGAGTGGAAATAAGAAACCTTTTCTCCTACAGGTTTATGTTCTATGCCCCATTCTTCCCCTCCTCGCTCCGCCACTGCAATGATCTCAGCTTCCATCTCCTGCAATACCACCGCACTCAGGCCTCCCCCCAGCCGACACTCGTCCCATGCTGTCCAGGCATCCGGCAGGCCAAACAGAACAGGTAAGACGAGTGACCACGCTGCAGCCGCCTTCGATGCAAATTCCTAATTTAAATCTCTACCTTCTACTCAGACTATGCTTTTCTTCAGCACAATAGCTGCTGAATTTGTCTGCCATCGCCCAAGAGGTTCGAAATCATTAGCAGAGAACTGGCAGACAGAGACTCAAACCCTTATTTCTCTTAGAGACCAAGATAAAAATACAAAACGTACCTTATCAAAGTAGTGATAATCTTCTCCTCCCCAGGTCTGAGCCCTGCTCCGGCTGACTAGGCAGTCTTTTAGGTGCAGGGCATGAGGAACACTCTCTCATTGACTCTTCTCATTTGGCATCCCTGAAGATGAACGCAACCAAGTTCTGCAACATGACCGTCAGCTTCACCAACTTCTTACGTGCCGCATTTTGGGGCCTGAATGTGACCCCTCCAAGGAAGCAATATCTCAGTCAGTTATACTTGATGTCACCTCTTGAAACTATTGTGATCACACAAAGCATTTAATCAGTATGAAGTTTTGCCATTTCAGCCATCTTTCTTCATAATACATTGTGCTGGTTTTGGCTGGGGTACAGTTCATTTTCTTCATAGCAGCTGGTATGGGGCTGTGGTTTGGATTTGTGCTGGAAACAGTGTCAATAACCCCGGGATGTTTCCGTCACCGCTGAGCAGTGCTCACCCAGAGCCAAGGGCTTTTCTGCTTCTCCCCCCACCCCACCAGCGAGGAGCCTGGGGGGGCACAAGGGGTTGGGGGGGACACAGCCGGGACAGCCGACCCCGACTGACCCAAGGGAGATCCCAGCCCGTAGGACGTCGTGCTCCCCATATAGAGCTGGGGGAAGGAGAAGGAAGGGGGGACGTTGGGAGCGATGGCGTTTGTCTTCCCCAGTCCCCGTTGGGCGTGATGGAGCCCTGCTGCCCTGGGGATGCCTGAACTCCTGCCTGCCCACGGGGAGTGGGAATGGATTCCTTGCTTTGCTTTGCTTGCGTGTGTGGCTTTTGCTTTACCTATAAAACTGTCTTTGTCTCAGCCCACGAGTTTTCTCACTTTTACCCTTCTGATTCTCTCCCCCACGCTGCCGGGGGTGGGGGGGGGGAGTAAGCGAGCGGCTGCGTGGGGCTTAATTGCAGCTGGGGTCAAACCACAACAAATATCTACTGGAGCAGAAAATATTACCTGAAAAAATACTCTGCTTGGTTAACTCTTGCTTCCAAAAATGCTGAAAAGCTCTCAGGAGGCTCTCTGTCATTGATGTTAGGAAAATCTCTTTCTATCACCTATAATCAAAGCAAAACAGCCACCCTTACCCCACAAAAGCTCTTTAACTCCAGCAAAATTCACAAGAAGGCAGGGCAGGGATACACAGGACCTCATTCCATCCACACTTTTACTATCACAGATGACCACAACACTGTTATGAAATCAGAAAGCTCCAATTCAAAAGACAGTTGTTATATTTTGAGTAACATTAATACATTTATTTAATTGTAATTTACTTTTCATTCATAAAAAGGACAAAGCACGGTCCTGCTCTACTCATTTGGAAAAAAAAAAGATAAAAAGTAACTAAAAAAACAGTTCAATATTCATCAGTATCAAATAATAGTAATATCAATTTTCCTGAAATATAAAGAAACAACAAATATGTCTATCTATATAAACTTTAATTAAGAACCTTGCGTTTTAAAGCGGATGATACATCAGTTAGTTTTTCTTGACAACAATTTGAAACTGAAGGTCCCGGTCAAATTTACACAATTATGTGAAACAGAAAAATCTCCAGCTGATCAGTATGTGAAACCTACCTCATCTGTGCTGCTGATTTAAAAAAAGAAGTGGCTTTGCTTCCCAGGTCATTTCCATGCAAAAACTAAACAGTTTTGCTTTTTACACCACGTATTAGAAAAGTAAAAGGCAATCATGCATTTGGCAAAAGATTTAGTTGTGGTTGTGGATTATATAAAAATGAGTCATACTGCAAAAGAACCAAACCAAATGAAACACAATAAACCACAATTTTTTTGTACAGAAGGCTTACAGCATATTAGTTTCTTATGTATGAAGACAGCTCATTTCTCTTTCAAATAATTATACAATTTATGAAACTCAGTAGTGTTTGACACTTTGACATTCCTCTATAGGGAAGTTATCACTTTCACCTATTTAAAAAATTTTCATCTTGTAACAAAGTTAAAATTAAACTAAAACAGCATTATTGATATTTCTTAATGAAGACTCTACACTTTTACATGTAAATATATAGTACAAAATTATACAAATAAAAGAAGGGGGTGTAAATTATTAATTGACCTATTCTTGCTTCATGTAAATATTATTATTACGGACCTCTACAGTATCAGTTCTAAAAAGATAAAATCTATTTCTAAGTAGCTAGCAAGGTTGTGCTAATAAAATATGATTCAAAGCTTATAATTCTTGAAGCATCAGACATTGCACTATTACTTGAGCCAGCTGATTCAATATCACTGTGTTTCTTCAACATTCACACTCAAACTAATTCCCAGCACACCATGGAAAATGAAAGGAATGTGCATTTCTTTAACAACTTAAAAAAACCCCAAACAAACCAACCAAAAACCCAACACTGAAGCACTGTAGACACAGTCAGAACAAAAACATTCTCTATCTCTAATAGAGTTCCCATTTTGCGAAGGCCATAGTAAACATTTAGCTTCGACTAACAGTTGGGATCTGACTTTCATGTATTAACACACAGTTGGATCATTCAGTACTCTATCAAATAGGGAAACGGTCTCAGAACTTTAAAACTCTTATTTACAACACTATGAACATTAGAACAATATCAAGTTCTTGAAAAAGCATATAATTCTCCCAAATGTACGCCTTCATTACAGGAAGGTAACACCTGGCATCTGCAGCATAAAAATGTAAATATAATAATTTTTTTTACTGTGCTACTCTGTTTTTGCCATTTATTGTATATCTTTTTCTTTTTTTATATTTTAAATCTTTTCACTTTAAAAAATAACATACGTTTCCTACCATTTCATGGTCCACCTGGCTGATCTTAACATGGAATCCATTTCCAAGCTCCTAAGTGTTATATTGCTACCTTAATAATAATACTAATAGTAATAATACTAAATCAAAACCAATACATTACACTGCTTCCCTGAAAGCTGACATTTGACTCCTAAAATCAGCAACAACAACCATAACGGAATTTTTCAACAGAATTGTTTCAAGAAAAGAATATGGTAAATCTTGTGTCAGTGAAGCACAGGTAAATTCCTTTAAGCTGAGCATGCTATGCACGTCTCGGGTGTTCTGAACATATTTAAAATAAAAAATTCCTTGTCACTGACTTCTATTTCAAGTCCTTCAAATTCTATCCAATAGCCTCAAGAAATACAGCTCTAAAAAAATGAAATGTTTTTGCTTTGACTGTCTCTCTAAAAACCAGTAATCCCAATAAATGATGATGGGGCCATTCAAAAATATGCAGTACACAAAACATATAGGATAGTACAGACAGACGTAGTACTCTTACATTTATCACATACAATCAACATTTCAATCTCTATTATATTTCACAATTTGTTATTCAAGTTAAAGCACCTACGTATGGTGATTTTACTTTCACTGTACAGCCTATGTTATTGGGTTTTAACACTGTAACTTGCCCCATTGGACCGAATCATGCAACTGTCACAGATCAGCATAAGTGTTTTATAAGGCATATTGGAACAAGTTAAAAATATTTCTTAGCCTTTCAAAAGTTGATTTACTTCATGAAGGAGTTCCTGGATGCCTCAGTCCTCTTAAAGTTCATAGGAATCGGTAGGGTAATTTATTTTAAAGTGTGATTTATTTGGCTTAGGATGGTGCCACGGGAATCAAAAAGAGTCGCGGTCCTCGTCTTCAAAGGGAGTCCTTTGTGGTAGGCAGAGGACAAGGTAAATCCAGCTACATTCAGAATCCCGAGCAGGCGAGGACACCCAGGGTAGGCACCACCAGGACCAGGAGCAGAGTCGGTACTCCAGCAGCGGCACCTGCGCATCAAACAGAGAACAACACGGTGTTGGTCTTACTTCAGCGTTACTCGTGGCGTGGGAAGGGGGGGAACAACCCTGAACGTGAGCAAGAACGCGGGGTGTGAAGGTCGGAGAACCAGCTGGCGTATCTCAGCACAGCCTCTACCTGTGTGGAGAATCTGAGACGGACAAAGAGACTTGCTGCGGTGCAGTGGAGGACTCCTTCTTTTGTTCTGCAAGAGCTGTTTACGCAGCGCGTTTATACAAGCAGCAAGGCCGCTCAGGACACATCAGTGTATTTTGATTTGGCCGGTCCAACAAGCCAGGAGGTTAGACCAGGAGGTAAAAGGTCAAAATAAATATTTAAACATGTGAAAACAAAATTAATGGTGTCTTTGAAATGTGACGAAGCAAAGAGACACCTTTGGAAATGTTGATGTTCATATGATCAGCAATAATCTGAGAGATGTCAAAGAGCCTGGTGCCCCTGTTTACCTGCCAGATTACAAAGTCCAGATGGCTGACTTCTAGCAGTGTGGCATTTATGCCTGTTAAAGACACAAGGGTCCGTCTTAAACAAGTATTTTAAGACAAAAAATATTAATCGACAGCTTACAAACTTTACACAACTCACTCTGGCAAACAGGCCTAAGAATTGCTATTATGTTAAATGGCTTGTATTGCCATGGTCCAGCTCCCTGTTAAGAACCATCTACATGAGAAGCTAAGCCATCCAAACTGTGCCTGGCTGTCAGTCTCGGAGATGGGCCAACGGAGCTGGAGAACGGGCTGTTCTTTCATCCCAGAGAGAGCTCGTCTAGGTCAGGATGGTGGCGTGTAGGCGGGCAGTGCCGGATCCAGCCTACTGCTGGCCTTGCTGTTGAACACAGACTGAGGACAGAAGCGCTTGCAGCTGGTGGTGACAGTCCCGAGGAGCTGCTGGAACTGTCCCACTGGACGTCTGTCCAGCAAATGTTCTTCTGAATGTGGAAAAACCATACTGAAAAGGTAACATGCGAACCAAGCGGCACAGATTTCAGCAGGCAGCCCTGTTTCACTTAACAACAGGCGCAGTATGACAAATTTCAAGTATTCTTTCATAGGATTTAAAATCCCAAAAGAGCATTCCCACTTTCTCATCAGACCTCTTGCAAGGACAAGTAAATCACATATTCTGGCCCAGCAGCATGCAGGCTCCTAGAAAGACAGATCTGTATTTGTAGGTTTTACATGTCTGCCTCAGAAGTTTCTGCATCTTTCAGGATAAATAAAGAGCTTAATTCTTCTTTTTGTGTCTATCTCAAACCTCCTATCAATAAGGTGCTTTATTAATTTTAAGTTAGCAAAACATGGTCCTGAGGCTGAAAAAAAGCTGGTTTGAAGTGAGAATTTGGTAAAATAAACACCTGTCAGTTACCTTCGAGTCTTTATTTCTTGCAGTATTTCCTACCCACAATAATAAGGAGGAAGTAAGGAAATTAGATGGACATGAAATTGATTGATAACAAACCCCATTTTTTATAAAGTTTGTGGCCTAAGTCCAAATCAGAAAAGTCCAGAGGTCACCAGCTCATCAGTTAGATGTGGATATATCAAAGTGATAGTATTTAGTCATTTGTAGTTCCTACATACATAATTGCAGGGATTTTTTCTGATGGGTTTTTCACAATATGTCTTAACACACTGTGGGTTTGATGTCCTTCAGATCAGCATCTCTGCTGATTTACCATACATGTACTATTTGCAATTCCAAGATGAAATTTTGTTTTGTCCCCCAAACACGTCTTAACTAAGGATGATCACATACAGTCTTAATTTTGTACCGGACAGAGCTTCTCCTCTTTGCAGAGTCATTTAATTGAGCCTTCATCTCCAGTTCCCCGTGCTCATGGCACCATCTCCTCTCCTCATTTGCCTTTGAATAGCCCCACTCCAAACAACAGCAGTTTTCAGGCAGTTGTTCAGAAAGCCAGTTGGAAGCGTATCTCAAACTAGAGCACTTAGTTGCCTTTCCTCACAACTGGCTTCTTACAGTACTTCCCAACTAAATCCCGAGTATTGGTAGGGTGGGAACAATCATGTTCCACCAGATAGGTAGTACATGTGTATCACTGGAGAGAGCTGGGTCTAAAGATACCTTTCAACCAAGAGCTCTCTCTAGAGAAGACGTTAGAGGAGTGTGTGCCCCCCGTCCCACGAACAGAAGTATGCTAGTATGCTTCTGAGGTGACCAAACACCACGACAGGATGTGCCTACAGCTCTTCATATGCACACAGGTACAGCTTGTCGCCTGGCAAATCATTTAATGAAAAGGGGACCATAAGCCACTACCAAACAGAAGGCCTGACTTGTTTACAGTTGGCCTTCAGGAGTGAATTTAAGCGCTATTAGAAAGGCAGACCTGAAAGGCAGTGTGTCCTGACCCACGGATGAAGCTCTATGCAGACCCCACCAGGGATATATTCGGAAGACAGTTTCCAAGATGGAGACAACTATTTCCCGTCTTGTTTCTACCACAGGAGGTAGAAACAAGTATTTTTACATGACCCTGATTTCTCCATTGTTCCACCAGGGAGAAAGTCCACAACATCTGCCATGAAGCCAGAATTTTAGAGCTTTCCCCACAGAATTTATTTTCAATTTCGGCCATGTTTCTCTTATTGTCCCCCTTCTTTCCAGGTCCACCCACCACCCCACTCCTCCTGACCCTGGTCCTCACTCAAATCAAGTCCTTCTGCTGCTCCAATCTCTTCCGTGTCTCCCATACTAAACTCCACCCTTTTTCTCTTGCTTCTGACACCTCAAAACTCTTCTCTGCTCCCATTCCCACCCTTCCCCCTACTGCTCTAGGGATGCTTTCTTCCTAAGTCCTTTCTGATATCCAAGCACTTGGAAAACCAAGACAAGAGACCTACCAATCCTTCTTCATCAGCTCAATTCAGCTGTAAAAAGTACATTTCTATGAATACTATGTTTTTCCATAGGAAGCAGTATAGCCACCTCAGCAAAAGATAAAATTAAGGAAAATATTGGAAGATTGCTTTAAGTATCCACAGAGGAATTTTACGCTTAAAATGAACATGAATCTATGTTCAAATATATTCTCATACATAACAACTGCATATTTTGGCAACTGTGAAAGTACAGGGGTCTATTTATCTGTCCTTTTTAGTGATTTATGAGACACGTTCATCTTTTCTGTAGTCTTTATCCCTAAATATCAAAGTTGTGGTTCTTAATGAATGAATAATAGCCATAGGAAAAAAAAAATCCAGATTTCATATTTAAGAATATCCACAGAAAATGTATTCTGCCTTTGTCAGACCAGGATAATGCAGTTGGAAAGACACAACTAAACTCACATTTTGAATGCTTCTAATGAAGGAAAACATGAAGAAAAGTTTGCCGAGTGACACTGAATGATGAGCAAGTATGAGGAAATCTCTATCTGCATGTAACTATTCTACAAAGAGAAAGGAATAATAAATCTTGCCCTGAGATGTGCTCACTGGCTCCAGAATTAATAGTTAGCAATTCACCCCATTACAGCAGTTCCTTACAAGGTTTAGGCGCTGTTGCAGAGGTACGTATAACAGCTTTCTGCAGTGAAGCAAATCCTACCCTTAGATGACAGCACATTAACAGAACATTAGGAGGACAAATGCACATTAAACAGATCACCTCTTCTTTTTTCTTGTTAGATTACTGACCCACATGTCAGGAACCATACTTTACTGGAAACACCATTCACCAGTGCATGACAGCCAGTAGACTCCTGCAGCTCACGAATGGAAATTAATGTAAGTTTTGCCTGAATACAGACTACAAGATTTAATTCTGTGCAGTAATGCAATTGTGATCTGTCAGTTTTAACAACCTTTAAAAACTAGAGAAATGCCAGATAAAGACTTAATGAACATGTACAAATAAACGTGGATGTAAATTAAAAGAGAAGAATTATTAAGCTCCTGCTGAGGTCTGGCCAGGTATGAGCTGGACATATTTAGCACCTAAGGATTCATTCTCACCTCAGTGTTATAATGTGGGATCTCTCCTCTCAACCAGAATCTTGCATATCCAGTGCACATGCACTTGCAAACTACAGTCAGCAAAGTCAAGGCCAAAACCAAATCAGAACCTAACTACCACTCTAATACACTATGTGTGGACTTCATATCAAAAGTCCTCATTTCTTTCCAACAAACAATGAAACACACACCTTAAATTTGCTTTTTTTCCCAACAGCCCCAAGCAAAAGTTGTGCAATCTTACAGCATTCCCATGGAGGCCTTACTACAGTCTGCTATAGAGTTCCTGTAGTTTATATTTTTAAGCCTAGGACTAAACTATCTACAGAAACATATACTCAGAACATAGCTTAACATCAAATACAATTTGTATGGGATGCGTGCTGTTAACCTAACTTTTCTCCTGTCTCCTATTCTCAGCAGCCTTTCTCACAAGTGGCTGTTTATCTCAGTAAATGAAGAGAACAACTGCTGGATGGGTTTTCCTTCAGCATAATCTCTACGTACCACAGGAACTCCTGGTAAAGTCCCACTAATCCGCAGCTTTCTATTTGTATTTTAAATTCTGTGTTGCCACCTCAATCACATAAAGTCGGGGATGAAATCTTTTACACTTCTGAATGGAGATCCTAGATTTTACCGACATCTTGAACAGTACGCAACACTCTTCCTATTATGCCCAAAAGAAATGAAATCAATTTAATGCCTAAATGAAACAGGGATTAAAACAGTTCAGACTTTGATGTATTTCCCAAGCCTCTGTAACAATTTGTTATTAAAAATACGTCATTATTTTCTTTAAATGTTACTTATCTTTAAGATATGACATTTTTGGGCCTTTTCCCAACACCAGTACCTTTTTACACCAGATTGTAAGAAAAAATCTAGAGGCCTGTTCAGAAATCTTACTTTCATCAGATCTGTGAACCAGGAGATTAGTTACTGGTCATCTGTGAAGCTGTCATATGTGAGTAACTTCTCTTTCTCAGTGGGAAAGTGTTTGCCCTGCCAACATACACAAACTACAAGCTATTCCTTGGCTAATCATGAGCCGATCCTGTTGGCAAAACTCTTTCTCTGCTTTTGTTGTCAGGAAAGATTGTTCAAGAATTAATTTGCATTAAATGACATCAGTTTTCTTAGTTTCCAGGTACTGAACATCAAGGGGGATGTCTACATGACTCTTCTAGTTTGAGAAGTGTTTTTTTAAAGCAAGTATCTCAGCCGTCCCCTTTACTGGGGTTTATTTCACACTGTGCAGCTGTCTCGGATACCCTGTGCAGGACTGGACTGGAGGTAGTGCAAAGTAAAACCTGACATGAGCACACAGGCTGGAGCTGGATCTTCAACGCCGCTGTTTCTCTCTACAGATCCACTCCTCTCGTGCTGCACAAATTGTTCAGGTAGATGCAGACTGGCTATCTGAATGATACGGTCGCTGCAACACATTTTTCATCATACAGCTTATTATACATTCAGTAAGAGTAAGGAAAAGGGAAATTTTTCTTACCAGGACTGGTATTTTATAGGATTCATAAAGGATTTAAGTTTGTAACATAAATTTTGTAACTTGTTAAGAAATAAGTCTGCCTTTGTGTCTGTTTTGCAAAACAGATTCCTTTTTTCTGAAAGAACTCCTACCCATTTTCCTGTAAATAATATTATGCTTTTGGTCCAGGATCCAAGGACCAATCAACCCCCGGGGCTGTCTGTTTTTATATCTCTCCTTTTTACTTTAAGAAAGGTAAATGCAAAGCCTTCTCATATTCTGTTTGTCCTTGCTTCTAACTAAGCTTGTCCACTTCTCTGGGAAAAAATTAGGCCACCTGAAAAAGACGGGATTCTTGCCTGCTCCATTTGTTAGTTTCTTTAGCATCTATTAGGCTTCATTAGTATCTGTTTTCTGAGTGTTTTCATATTTACCCAGGTAGAACAGAAAAGCAAGAAGGGAGGAAATGTAATTTCTTCAGGTTAAACTAAACTGCATAAAAGAAGTGGGTGGGTTTGTAGTTCTGTCAGCTGGCTTCTGAAAAGAAATTCCAGTTGTCCCAGCTGGAAATACTGTCTTCATGAAAGACTACTGCAAAAGAAACAGGTAGTATCAGCTGACGTAATTCAAATTCTGCTAACCCTATTCATGGTAAATGGAAAATAACTGAACTAATTAGAATATGCTTATCTTGCATCACTGGCATCATTGTTAAGTCATGGGTCCAACTTTCCCTTGTCTAGGAATACCTTTGTTCGGGCACGAGGAAATTTTCCTCTTGCCTGTGCCATAAACCTTTCAAGAAAGGTGCTATGGAGTAATTCACAACCCTGTGAATTACTGTTTTGCAGCAAAGTAGATGTATAGGATGGAAATAATGCTGTCTGTGCATCTGCCCATGCTCTGTGCCGTGTTAAGGTTTGCTGTGCATCTGCGGAACAGCTTTAAAACTATTATAAGGAAAAGAGAGAGAACTTTAAAAATGTATTTGAAGAGCTGCTGATGGTCTGGGTGGTTTGTCCACCCCATGGTGTTAGTCCGTCTTCTCCTACTTGAAAATCCATATGTTAGAGTCAAGTAAACGTTTTGTTTTGTTCTGGCAACGGTACCTGGTGTGTTGGCAGTGTTGGCAGGCAGCAGCAGGGGCTTCTTTTCCATTGACTCTGGCCCTGCTACAGACCTGGGCTGCCAAAATGAAAAGAGGCCTTGGACTCTGAGGAAAATAAGGTAATTTTCAGTTGGTGGGCTATTACTTATCTGTCAATAAATGTAGATTATTTCTCAGATACCTCTTCCCTTTCATGTATGTTAATGTTCATTACAGATTCTTTTGCATGGAGAGTTAAGTAGAAGACCACAGGTAATATTTTTAAAACGTACGCTTTTAAAGCAGCATACTCAACAAATAATAGCAAGAACAACTGTGGAGGTCCTCCTGTGACCCAGGCAACAGCTGTAGTTGTACTTCACACGAATTTTATGAGTTTCAGGATCACTTATACGACCTAAAGGCTTGTCATACCTCTCAGCATCTGCCCTGTCTCTCCGGTTTTGAGTGGTCACTCCAGACAAACTGGCTCCCCAGCAGCACCAGCAGTACTGCCAGGACGAGTAAGGCTGAATCGTGTACTCAGCTAGGACGAGGTGTTCACTGCTGGGAACTGCCTGCTGAAGCAGCAGGAGCAGCTTGGAGCAAGTTTTGATAGCTCACCCCTATAGAAAAGCTTATCTGTGATTACAGTGATTGTCTGGTGTGGCAAGACACTTGGCTGTCAATGTTCCCACATAAATGTATTCTGCATTGCCTCAGAAATTATGGTTGACAGTCGTCTTTCAGAGGAATTTAATCATCCTCTGAGGGAGTCATTGACAGGTTTTTCATCAAAAAGGGCTAATTTTTCAGGAAAAAAATGGGAGGTCAGAAGAGAAAGTTTCACTGTAACCCTGAAAAGAAGAAAAAGGACAGATCTTCTTTGGCCAGCTGGCATGTCTGGGGATTTCTGAGTGAGGAACCTACTCCTCCTTGGTCAAGAAAATAGGGATTTCTGAATGTTTTTTGCAAGTAAATTCACCCCAAGTATACACCTGATGTATATATTGCAAATAGTCCACACTTAAACAACCACGCGGTACAATGGGCGAACAGCAGAAACTCTTCAGGTGCAAAATGGTGGTGAACTAATGGGAAAAATACTATAGTTTTGGAATTTCTGTGTTCCTGGGAACAAATGTGGCACGTATAAATACTGAGGCACGTTAAAAGCCTGTCTTGAAAATCTTCATCTTTCAGCCTGTAGGCTGGCTCACACATCAGAAGACGAAGAAGGATGCCCTCAGCTTCTACAAGAGTAGAAGCGCTCAGTCTCAACAGGCTGGATGACATCCCTCCGCTGCATGCCACAAGACTTGCACAGCATGTACAGTGCAGGGCTCACACTCATGAAACTGGACATTTGCTATACAGTCTTCATGTACAATCTTCCAAGGTAGCTGGGTAGCAAGATCTCTGGTAAAGAAGACAGAGAGGAATAGGCAGGATAAAGCATCTTAGAGGGCCGCATAGGCTGCATAAACCAGAGAAAAGGCATACTGGTTAATACAGAACCTCTACTGGGAAGGCTCCAATTTGGCCAGTTCCAAACAAAGG
This sequence comes from Haliaeetus leucocephalus, assembly GCF_000737465.1. Classification (NCBI taxonomy): domain Eukaryota; kingdom Metazoa; phylum Chordata; class Aves; order Accipitriformes; family Accipitridae; genus Haliaeetus; species Haliaeetus leucocephalus. The sequence continues at coordinate 4,966,246 of NW_010972842.1, read as the reverse complement.
TAAAATTAAAGGAGAAACAGATGAAGGTAGAAACTAGCAAGAACACACAAAAAAATAAGAGCAGGGGGCTAGTGTAGAAATAGTTCCTAGTTTGATACATTTGCTGGCGACTCCATCTGGTTTTCTGACAAAGTAATTTTCGCATTGTGAGGACTTCGTAGGTACATGTGGAAAAGGCTGTGATTAGTACTGCACTCCCCTCCAGCTGAGCACATCATTTTACATTTTAGTGTCCTGATACAGAAGTACTAACAGCCATTGTAACTGAGTGCAAACACCTCCTTTATAGTCAGATAAAGCTTTTTACCTCCATACTGTGTAATGTCAGAAAAAGATTTGAAACAACCCATCACTGGGTTCTATTATTATAGAAAATAATAACCTAGAAATTAATGAAATACTTGTTTTAGGGAGAGAGACAAAATCTTCTCATGTGGAAATAAATGAGGGAAACATTTTTTTACAGATAATATCTAAATGAGACAGCAGTGCCTAAACCCAGCTTTAAACAGCTGCTCATCTGTTCAGATGAGTGACTTACGCTGCCACATTAAATTCTACATTTCACTTATGTCTGCTCAGCAGTATTAGAAAATAATGCTGAGTTACAGAATTCAAGCACAGAAGGATTGTTATGTCTTTTAATGTATATCCTATATCATCTAAATATTGCTTCACATACAATACAGTTTAAGCAGCCTTTTACTTAGTTTCTCCTGTACTGAGCCTAGGAAGATAGATTTTTCTAAAACACACCTTCTAAAATGGCTCACAGCCTTGATTTAGAAACACTAGGAGTTGAAAAGCAAAAAATCAAGATTTTCATGCTTCTGGAGACGAAATTTTCAAATTGATCTTCTGTTAGAATTTATCTCCTGATAAAATTCTTACTTCAGCCACTCTATAGCTAGAGCCACAAGCACCAAATGTGATACTTTGAAACATTCACATGAACTTAGATGAAGGATCCTTCTGACATTTCCTACTTTGACAGAAGTAATATTCCTCCTTTCCTTCCCACTTAATGTAAAGATGTTGAACAGGCACAGGAGACAGACCAGGTAGCGCCTACAGTGCCTACTTCTAAGAACTCTGTTGTCAACTCTCCATCGCTTGCTTCTATGAACAGGCTCTGGAATACGGTGAAAGTAAAATAGATGGCACTGATCTTTAAAGGCAAGAACACTTTGACATTGAAGTCCTTCAAGTATTCTGAAAAGAGCATGGAGCATTTCAGTATGTAATAAGATGCACTATTTAATATATCTAAATCTATCGATATATACAAAGAGGGCAAAAATACAAGTATTTTGTATGGTCACTGGCACTTAAACGATAAATTCAAGTTAGCAAATATGTGATTTTATCTACTCCTCATATCTGTAGTAACAAATCTATTTATACATGAATACAAACCTGCCAAATAATCACAGTACAAACTGTACTTCTAATGAAACATTTATCATTTAATGTACTGTCAGTTGATCTCAAGTTTGGAAGTTACACAGTTCGCAGGAGCGCAAAATGCCTGGTTGCACCTGGTTGTAACTCGGGCTGTCTAGTCTGACCTCCAACTCATATCAGGACTGTCGCCAACACTGGATGTCGTCAGCCGTAGCTTTGCCTAGCTGAGTCACAGAACTCTCCAAAGACAAAAACTGGACAGCCTGTCTGGGTAACCTGCTCCAGTGCTGCACTACGCTCTGGGTGAAGTTCTTCCTAATGTCCAGCCTGAACCTCCCAAATTGCAATTTCTGGCCACTGCCCTATGTTTTATCATCTGCCATGACCAAGACTTTGGCTTCATCATCTTTGTAACCGCTCTTTATACAGTTATGTGCTTCTGTTGGATAGCCCCTCTCCACCATGCTAAACCTTGGTGTTATTAAAGGACCTAGACTCTGTGATACTTCCTTAATACTAAATTAAAGAGCTGTGCACCTTCCGTATTACCGAAGAGTGTTGCTGAAGTCCCTCGGACTTTGCCACTGAAGTAACTGGAAGACTATCACTGCTGCCTTTGTCAGAGGATCACTGGGTTTTGTTCTCTTAAGAGCGAGGTTTCATCAAAAGGTGTGTTACAGCAGACATCTAACCTAGGTCTTCTGAATCACTCTCCTTGCCAAGAAGGAAAGGAGTCTGGCTAGGTTAGGTGCATAAAACTGAGAGGTATGAGTACACCACCACCCCAAGGCACCCATAAAAAGTGAGATAGATTGTTAACCGCTGAACTGAAAAATACCGCAAGGATTTGAATAAGGCAGTTTCACGTCTTGCTACTGAAAATTAAAACATGTAAGAATTGTCATGACTAGAAAGTATTCCCTTCTTCATTCCTTCACCCCTGTGATCATGTCTGCAATCCTCTCTAGATTATTAAGGGGAAAAAAAGTAATGAGAAGACTCTTCCAAAGATTACTTTAAATCACTCTAAACACTACTTGGCTGGCTTTGATTTCTCAAAGCAATTAAAAATACTGTATAAATATAGTTCAATAGTTACATGTCCTACCAAGAGGTGAAAGCAGAATATGCATTTGTATTAAATTAAATCATTATGCATCAAAGGGATTGCACTATTAAAGCAAAATACTAATCTTGGCATTCACTCTATGAGCTATGTGATTTTTTCTGGGCTATTTTTGCTATGTTGCTACATTTAAGCGTAAGAGAGTTAAATAACTATCTTTTGGATTTTTTCCATCTTCTAATGGTAGAGTACAATGAATATAAAATACCAAGCATTTTGTTTAATAAAAGGGAAGGAGTACAGTGTTCCTGTGCTGGTGTAATAAGAACACTGAAAGTACCTGTACGATATGTCTCAACGACTGGATAAATTAATGGAGTAGTTCAGCCAAACTGAATTTCAGTGTGAGACCTTTAATTCACTGATGAATTGATGGTCCTACTGAAACAGTGGCAATCAAAATCTTGCTGAATTTTTAAGAGGTATTTCCGACTGCACAGTGAACCAACATTTATTTTTATTTTTCTCCTTAAACATTTTAAAAGTCAGTCATTGTTTGGTGGGTAACATTCAAGCTGCTGAAAACAGTAAAGAAAGTATTTAAGGGTTTCAGAAGAAGAAAATAATTCTTTGTCCATCAACTAAATATTATTCAGGCATTTCATGGTCCACTTTCCTGAAGCTGGGAGCATAGGGTCAGCTTTAGTGAGTCTGACCAAAGGCCTCTCTAGCTCAGGACACCGACTCCAACAGTGGTCTGTAACAGATGCAGTGGAAAGGGAAAAAAAAAAAATCATACCATGCAGAATGTGATTTTCCTCTCATATTCTTTCCCACTTGTGTCAAAGTAGCTCCTGAGCTACTTTGTCGCTTCTGTTCAGTAGCTCCTGAGTCAAAGGCTGAATATAGGACACAGTTTTAAATGAGGGCTGATAGACCAAGCCTCTATTTATAACTTTGTCCTGCACAACATCCTGTCACAGGAAGGTCCACGGTTTAATTCTGTGCCATGCAAAAGAGCGTAACTTGGATAGTTTTCTATCTGCTGCCTGCTAATTTTACTGAGTACTGTCATTCTTATAATGTGAAGAAAAGTGAATAATCTTTTCCTACTTACCTCTTGCAATTACCAAATTGTTCATGACTACCCTACTCTAGCTGAAGACTCCTTGCCTCTCTCACACACCTCACCCAGAATTCACTCCAGAGCTGTGTTACCTTCACTGATTTTCCCTGTACTTTTACAGTATCCTTCTTCAGTATCTTTTAGTATCTTCAGTATCTTTACTTTCCTAGCTCCAACAAGAACGTATGTTTTCCGTGACAGTCACACCTTCCTACAACATTCTTGCAAGCTTGGGGATAGCCGGCAAAATCTCCAACATCTAACAAGTTAAAACATGTAACAAAGTGTATGAAGTTGCCATAGATTTCCTTTTTGCTAATGTTTAAAAGCACTGCGGAGTTCTCATGCCTTCATGTGACCAAGCAATAGCCATCAGTGGGGATTCTGCAGGCAGTTCCCAAGCTCCCGCAGACAGGAATGTGGCAACTCGGACTGAAGATGAAAGCAGGGGGAAGCGACACAGTTCTTTTCCAGACAGTGGCCTTTTTCTGTTTTCTGATGGATAGCAACTACGGTTTCTTGTCTGGTCAGTATTTTCTGATAACGAGCAACGTGCTCTTGTTTTGTGTGATACTGTTCTCTTAAACCTCTGTTGTGTTCCAAGCATGTGCGCACACATCCAGTTTCTAGCCACAGAGCCTGTCAACAACCACAGCACAGCTTAGTTAGAAGCCTTATAGCTAAAAATGAAATTTTGTCATATTCACACTTTGTGTGTATCCAGGCTTTGCCATATAAATAAACACAACTGACAAAATAAACAGCATTGGGATTATCATAGGATAATGCAGACTAAGAAAACGTAACTAGATACGAAAACATTTCTGCAGTCTGTCCTACTGTTGAGTTCGAATATAAGAAAAAGAGAAGAAACTGCAATTAAGGAGAATACGGCTTTTCAAGAAAATGTTTGTTCTAGCACTGAATACACTGTAATGCACAGAACTGTCAAACCTCAGTTGTCAAAGTAAGGCTTGGAAGGAGGCAGCACCAATAAATCAGAACTGTGATGAAATGAAATGTGATGATGAAGGAAAATCAAGAGATATACCAGAGAACCTAATATGTTTTTTTAGGCAGATTTATGTACCAGGTTAGAGGGTATTCTGAGTATTTTCTACTTAAGTTTCAAGCCATGAGACAACAGCAAATGCATTGTAAAAATTACTGTTCTTTTAGAGGAGACCTCTTTTGGAAATGTATTTTTAGTTCAGTAGAAGCTTTTTGCGACATTCTCGTCACAGATGAATAGTAAGTTCCAAGATCAGTAAGGGAGGACTGTCATGCCAGTTACAGGACTGTTTTCATCAGCATTCCTTATGAATTTTACCTGTGTTCTCCTCTTTTCTTATTACTACAGCCATCTTTGCAACAGATTGACATTTTCAAATTAAGATAAAAAGATTTTGATTATACCACATGAAAAGTGAATGATCACCTGATTTACTTGATACTAATATATGCAATAAATATTAATGTCCCCTTTATATAATAATAAAAAAAAAAAAGATAAAATAATTAAAATGTTTGTATGAGTTACTACGGGCAAAAATTTTGCATTTTCCTTTGAAAAAGCTATGCTTCAAAGTAAATACTTTTTCAGGATCCTAAAACATGCCTCTGGCAAATGGAATTCATATGTGTATATATATGTCTGCAGTGAACACAGAGAAGCTGTAATTTTATTCTCTTGCTATAAGCATATACAATACATAAATTATTCTTTGTCCATATTTAAACTGAGACATTAACCTGATTTCATGTTTGAAGGTGAAGGGGCATGGTATCTTCCCTTTTTTCCAATATTTTCCCAAATCAGAAGTTACCCTCCCCTCTCCCCCCCACCCCAGATGAAATTTTAAAATTTGAGAGCTTGATTCTATTTTTCCTTACTCTGGCATAAATCAATTGCATTGAGGCCAGTGCAGTTACACAAGTGAAGTGAGAAAAGAACCAAGCACCATATGGTTTTAGTTCTTACTGATTGCAAGATTGCTTTGATTACATTAATACTAGCATTATGACAAAGCACGGCAATTCAAAAAGCATGCAAGAGACAAAAAAAATAAATCTCAGCCTTTAAAATAGTTAATATATTTCAAAGAAAACCGATAAGCCTATTATTAGCTACTGAAACTCCTTTGGTTAAACAAGTAGTTCCAATCTTCGGCTGGTTGCGGTATCTCAAGAATGAATTTTAAATTGTGTAGCTCATTAATTTACTATAATGGGCTTGAAAAATATCCCCAAACCTCTAACTGTACAACAGGCACTAGCCAATAAAATACAACAGTTCATGAATGTATTTTACACTGATTATAGCTGTATGCTGAAATGCAGCTCAGCATATACACAGAAAGTGATTTTATGATAAGTACTTATATTTCAAGATCTTCAGTAAAAAGAAATGCATGTGAGATGGCTGTATTTGGTAAGCTTCCTTTATATCATTCTCAACTAAAACCGTGTATCCTGTAGGAAGCTGACTGGTTATATGAGAGCAAAGTTGCTGTAGGACATTTGCCTCCCTCTTCAGCATGTGACTCGGTTTTCTGTGAGAAGGAAGAGGATGAGGAAAACATAAAAGAAAGCTTCTCCCTTAGACAAGGGGTTGATCTAGAAAGAACATATATTTCTAGTTTCTTTTACATTTGACTTTCAAACGTAATTTTGTTAGTTAAAATGTGCTGTATTTTTAATACATAAGTTAAGACGTCAAGGACAGTTAGGGTTCCTGAACTAGATGTTCTTGTACTTAAACCTAATTCAGACCTAATTCAGCAAGTGCTAAGAATTGCTCAGAGTACATCTACAACAGGCTGCCAACATGGTAGCCTAGGACAGCAACAGCAGCCACACAAATCAAGGAAATGGTTTTGGTTTGCAAATAGGTGGAATTCATACACCTGAAATCTAGGCCAAAAGATGTCTTCTGGTGTCCTGTCTGGCCTCCAGCTGCTGATCCAGAAGACCTCAGGTCCCCTGTAGATCATGTCATGCCTGCCAGCATTGTGTGGATGTCCCTGGTAATTGGGGGCATCGCAAATGCTACAGGTTTTGTTTAAGCTTCTGAATTACACCCTAGATGACAACTGATTATAATGGGAGCTTAGACTTAACTCAGGTGTATTATGTAGATTACTTTGGATTTGAAACCCACTGAACAGCAAGAAAACACCAATCTGGAAGACACATAGTTTTTCTAGACATTCCTCTCTCTTCAGTACAGCCTTCCAGTTTGCTTAAGATGTGGTCATTCCTGGGCAGCACCCAGACTATTTTGAACCCCTGCCCTAGTTGCTTAATTCTCCCCATTGACTTAGGCAGGAAATTAATTTGGTTTGCAAACTCTGGAATCAGATGCCTAAAGGTCAGGTAAGGCAATGGTCCTCTTGCATTTGATAAGATGCCTTATGTTTTGCCTTAGCTATTGTTTACATCTCTCTGTAAACTTACATAAGTTCCATTTTGGCCAGTCGACCACCAGAACACACATTACTATCAAACTTCTCTTCTTTGCAAGTGTCTGAGAAAAATCACCATTACTTGAAAGTTTCTCACCACTCTATCACCCTTCTTGTGCAATTATTCTAAACGCTGTTGCACTACTGGAAAATTTCCTTAAGAATAAAAATTAGCAGACATAATTTGCCACGTGTAGGTGTTAAAACTACACTTCATCCTGCTCTCTGGAAAAAGCATAGTTTGAGCTGGGAAATAGCCTGAAATGCTTGCCCAATTCTCTGTATACTGTGTATTCCAAAGAGATTACCCTGACTTTTGTCTCCTTTTTCATCTCCTTTTCCAAACTGAATCCAGGGAATGCTGCCTCTACCTAGGCCACCAGAGGCACAGTCCTTCTCTGTCTAGCTGGGGTATCATAGAAGTCATGGCTGAAAACTTGTCTGCAGCGTGGAAGACAGAGCAACACAAAACTCTGCAAACTAGCATTTGTAGAGTGCTAACTCTCCCAGAGGTGCTCACTCCATACGGGCACACCTGGGGCAGGTCTTACTGGCAAGACTGATCAGCGTTGGGGGGGTCAACGTTGTACTGACATGATGGTTCTGCTTCTAGTCCGGCAAGTAATCGATCAGCTGCTACCTAAAGGGTCTTTGCACCACACTGATGCTAGATGATTATGTATGATACAAAGATGACCTAAGACATGTCCTAAAGATAGCAGTTGCTTCAGCTTTTTTGCAGCTCATAAAATATGTTAAAAGTGATTCCCCCACAGTATGACAATATAACGCAACGTATGACAACTTTTGTAAAGTGGTTGACTTAGCACCCCAAGACATTCTCATGGAAAATGATACACACGATTAACACAGTGTATGCTAAATGGATTAAGAATTCAGTCACTGGCAGATTTCAAAACACAATTATTGAAGAACAGTCACACTGAATTTCTAGTGTAATTCCACAGTGAACAGTAGCAGACCGAATGCAATCCAATAATTTTCATCAAAACTAGAAGTAAACACATAAGGAACTGTGTACATGAACCAAAATGGCAAAGTAGTAAAGAGTAATGACAACAACACATTCATATAGAAATCCAGATAGCATGAGAACTTAAGCCATTCAAACCAACTGTGCTTTGCCGTAGCCATTATACACCAAGGAAAAAAGCAGACACGCCACACAGATCAGGATGGGATTCTGTATCCTGGAGAGCAGGGATTCCAGGAAGGATTTAGAGCTGGTGTTGGACAAACAAGATGAACACCATTTTATAGCTCAGTGCAGGGAAATAAATGGCTAATGAAAGCCTTTCGTGAATAATGCTGGGAGTAGTAAGTGTAGGGTGGCGAGACAATCTCTGCAGACAGCAGAGTTGAAACAGTGCATATAGTTAGTGTCTATGGTCCTAAAGGAATTCTCAGAAGTTGGAGAGATGAAGAGAAGAGGTATTGAAATTATTTAAGACCTGAAGAAAATGTTATCATGGAGAAATTCAAGGCGCTCAGTCTGTTTAGCATTTGATCAGTAACTTGACAGATATATATGCACATTTCTTAATGAGGAGAACATATCAGGCACAAAAAGACGCTTTAATCTAGACAAAAGCTATAAAAGGGAACAATGGCCAGACCCCCAAACAAAATAAATATAGAGAAAAAAAATAGGAAAAAAAAATGTCAACAGTGCAGGTGATTAACCATGAGAACAAAATATCTGGCAAATGATGGATTCTCCACCTCTAGATTCCATTTGATCAAGAGCGGAATAGATGGTTCATACAAACAAAAATGGTGATACCCAAGAGTTCACACTAGGTGATATAAACTGTATGTATTACTAAAAACCAGCAGATTGGAGGTCCACCCCTTTAGGAGTGGGCAGCTTCTTTCACAGTACACAGAAAATATAGCATTGGCATTGCTTTTTTTTAAAAGACACAACAACGGTTGCACTGACTGTGTGACAGGAATACTGTTCATGTTTAATCCTTACTCTTTCCCAAGTTCATTTCTTAATTAAAAAGACAAGAATACAATGCAAGTGTTTAAATCATAACCTTGGAAAGACACTATCCAAGTCCTTGATGTTTATTCATATGTTCTACTTCATACACTGTGTGCGAAGGCACTACTTAAATTACAAGACTAACAGGAAAGAGATGTACAGACCATGCCTGAGCTCTTATTTAGCATCAAAACTGAGCACAAGTTGAATCAGCCTGAGCCATGCTCCCTTCCCCTCTTTACCAATCAACCAGACCACTCTAAAGTTGAGCATGTTGCATTTCAGTTACTTTCCCCTCAGCAGCAGTTGACAAAGGAATAAGATACAGAGGCAACAAGTGCTAGGAACTATAGGATTATTGCAAGCTGACGTCTTGAGCCTGACGCCTGCATCATGTAGTTATGCTTGTAGGACCCTACTAGAAGTGGCAGCCTAACTGGGGGCACCAGTAGAAACAGTCTGATATTTGGAAGATTGGAAATGCTTCCAGGATTGAACTGGACTGCTGCTGAAGTGTCCTGTGTGCATTATGTCTTCAGAAATAAAATATTTTAAGATAAACTCTAATTCTCAGTGCAGTCACTGCTGAAGAGCTACCTCTCAAATTGTGGATGGGAATGGTGTGCCCATCTCTGGATAGTGTGCAAGAGGAAAATATTCAGTCCAAGATTTCCACGGAGTGTGGGAAAGGAGAAGGGAAGTTATCTGCTCACCTGAAATTTTTATTTGAGCTACTTCTCCATCTCCTCCTTCACTGTGTGCTCGGACCTCAACAACATATTCACCATCACTGGGGACTGGGACCTCTATTGTGTGCTTTCCAGTTGAAAACAACTTGCCTTCATGTTGTCCATCTGGTCTATAAAGTACCTAGAAAAGTCATAGTAAGTATAGTTATTGAAATGCTACATTTCCATGAAAACACAGTTACATTATGTACAGTCTGTCAATGAAAAAGCATTAGGTTTTTATTTATACATGAAGTCAATATATATCAAAACTTGGTGGCTGATACTACTTTTCCCATTTTTACATAGGGTGAATCTAGACAGGATGTTTCCTCATTGTTTTATCTATTATAAAACTATGCCTCCTTTTGAAAAATAATTTCAGCCCTTACATTTGAAATAAGTAATTAAATGATAGAGGATAATAATGCAGGGTGGCAAAAAGCATCAAATAAAAATCTGCGAACTCAGCTGGGTTTTCTGACATAAAATTTATTACCATTTTCATAAATGAAACAATTATTAATTTTATTATTAACTCTCAATGATGTTAAACTATTGCAAATGTGATGGTATATGTCTCGTGGGGCCTTTAGAAAAGATCCCCACCACTTCTGCAATCATCTCTGTGAAACACTGTCAGCAATTCCCAGGAAGCAGTTCAACTCTTCAAGCAAAATTTGAACATGTAAAATGTGATACTAGTTTTCTTACTGCCAAGCGAGCAGCAAAGTTAAACAGGAATTAATTTCTGAAGCTTTCTATACGCCCTATAGTTAGTATATACACTTGCTCTAGTTATAGAGTAATTGCATCTAACAAGGTTACATGTCCCTTCCCTTCCTGTACCTTCCCAGACTTTAAAGAACTCGTGTTCCAGGAACCGTGGCTCACATGGAGATGGGGAAGGAAAGCTGGACCAACGCGTACTGGTATAAGGAAAAACCATTTAAGTGTACAATATTTTTAAGAGTTATTTTTAGCCAATAGACAATAAATATAATCATATGGGAAAAGAGGTCGCTGCAGTCACTCAACTTTTCCATAATATGGCTTACTGCCCAAACGAATTTCAGTGGCCCACTGTTTTCTCATATTGACTAAGCCCACTGGCTTTGCCCTAAGCCTACTGGATGTCTGTGATCTCTGAGCACGATCCCTTCATCTTTAGCATGCAACCATGTTTAAGTCTGATTAGGTACAAAAATTCAATGCACCTCATGTAGCATACACAAAGACAAAAAAAATTTCCATAGATCATACTTTGTATCCTTCAACTGCAGACTCATTTGACATTGCCTTCACGTGATCCCAGGTGATGATGTACCTTGAACCAGATCTTACAGAACTGATAATTCTTGGGCGTTGGCTTGGAGCTGAAAAGCAACACATGTATAATGTACACATTAATGAGATTTCATAAACATTCAATGACATTTTTATTAAGACATGTAGAAATGTAAAAAGGGAAATTAGGCTGATCGTTACCTGATTAAGGGATAGTCTCCTTCCTGGAATGAACTGCTACAGCTCCAGCCAGGCAATTTTGGATGGCTTGTGCAGTGGCTGCTTTGTGGGTTTGCCTTTCTGTGTTGCCAGAATGGAAGTGGCCAACATTACCCTTCGCTATGTTGCTGACCATGTGTGTTTGCTGGCATGCAACTATGTTCAGAACCTCCCAGAAATGTGGCTTAAGTCATATTTATTCATTGAGCTTAAATATTTAATTAACCATTTAAAGGTATTTCTACAGCATTTAACTGAGTAGAAACAGGAGTACCCCACTGCAGAAACCATTAATTGTATTTCACACAATAAGCTTATAAAATGGAGTCTTATTCAACACAAATGAACCTTGCAGGTGCAAGTTGCACAATACAGTATTTACTGACAGAAATCCTCAAATTAGTTGTACATATTTTTAGCCCATATAAGTGTGTTTTAAACACACAAGATGTATTTCTTAATTGAACACTGCTCAGCGTATGTCAGTGCTAGGTATCATCATTAAGTCAGGAGCTATATTCAGAAATCTGTTATGGCGTGTGATTCAGATCACTCACTTTTCAAGGGTGCCTGATCCTGGCTCCCCCTCCTGCTAATGAAATGCAAATGGCAACTGGTCACTTTTTAATCATCAGCATACAATCCTTCTCGCTATGGATTAAACAGAAAGACAGTGTATAGCTGCCTAAGTAATGGCTGGTCTGAATTGTTCATCATTTGGAATATCACGTCCAGCTTTGGGCCTCCCAGTACTAAAAAGACTCTGGTAATCTGAAGTGAGTTCAGCAGAGGGCCACCGACCCGATGGGGAGCTGGAGCACTTGCCCTGTGAAGGGCGGGTGAGACAACTGGGCTCGTCCACCCTGGAGAAGAGACTGCTTTGGAGGGACCCAAGAACCTCCTGTCTGTTCTTACAGGGCGGTTACCAAGAAAAAGGATCCAGGCTCTTCAAAGTGGTACGGCAGGAGGACGAGTGACAAAAGGCACAAATTTGATTAAAAGAGACTCAGATTAGATGGTCAGAAAAAGTCAGGCAGTGGAACAGGTGTCCCAGAGAGGTTGTGCCGTCTCTGTTCTTGGAGGTTTTCAAGGTCCAACTGGACAAAGCCCTGAGCAACCTGATCTGAGCTTGTAGCTGACCCTCCTAGGAGCCTAAAATCTTAGTCTCCTTACAGCCTTTTGTAAGATAGCCACATTGTACATGGCAACAAAAAAGAGGAAGGAGAGCCTTAGTAGAAATTTTCAAAGAACCAATACCACATAAAGGGAGAATGTTGGGTATATGAATGAGAAGCCACATGTGAAAACATGACTGACATGATGCAACATGCAGTAATGAAGTACATGACATTATGCTCAGCCTAATGCTCCATTTACTTACGTGCTTTCCTGGTAATGATATCAATGGTTCTACTGGGAGGTCCATAACCTGCACTATTGAAGGCAGAAACATCTACATGGTAGCGAGTATTAGGCTTCAGGTTTTCCAATTTGGTTGAATATTCTTGATTGCTCACTTGTACCCGCTGTGCAGCTGCTTCTTTATCATGAGCAGCCCAGTAACGAATCTGTAAGCAAGCAAATTGAAGGATTAAATTTAACATATCTAGTCATAAAGAAAGTTTATAAAAACGATGTATGCTGGGTACTTCTATACTCTATACTCTGGGTAACAAGTGAGCTAAAAGAAACTAACAGCAATAGCACAGAATTCCTTCTGCAGGCTGTGATTTTAACCAAGTTGTACATCGACATAAAGAAATAGAAAGAAATTCAGATTTTACTATGAAACCTTTTCTCACAGTGGTTTAACTTGTTCTCAGCTAAGTCATTAGAAGTCTGGGAGGTGGACAATGCCTTCAAAGAACAAGACTATTTTCTTGTTGCTGTTTCTCCTGAGCATTTTACTCTGAACTTTAATATTGTTTTCCTACACTACAGTATAGACTAAACTCTGCTAATGTTTTTGCAATACTTTGTTTAAAATGTCTTACAAATTTAATCCTTTTGTACTTCTATCTAGGGAATGAGAAGTATTCGGTCATGTCATCTGTATGGGCAGGTCTAGACACATGTACTTAACCATTTTCTAAAGTTCTTTGGCTAAATTCAATCAGATATCATAGTACAATATGACATTTGTCCAAGTAGATGAGAAAGAACATGAAAATGCTTAAGCAGTGGGAAAAGCATCAATGGAAGCTTGTAACATCTTAAAATCCAAAGTCAAGTAACTGTACGTAGAAATTTTGTGAGGTTTTTTTTTTCCCAAGAAATTGTTCCATTTTGCTTTAATTCATTACACATTACAAAGCACCAGTTTAAAAGAGAGTAATTCCTATGGAGTGATGCCATTCCATAGGGTCCATCACATACGCAGGGTCCTATTCTGCATGGTCTTGTGAGATGCAAATGAGAGTAAACCACTGTCAGTCTCTGGGTTTTGTCTGGTTTATAACCATTTGCATAAGACTAAATTACTGCACTAACCTGAAAGAGTGGAAAGTCGTGCCTATTACATTTTGGGTTTGAGTGTTTTTTCTCTCAGCGTTTTTGCTCGGCTTCTGCCTGTCTCCATAATCATTTCTGGGTATGCTACATGAGGATCTTTTAAAATTTTTTAGGAAGGGGTTAATGTTGGTAATTTCAGGTTCCAAGAAAAATCTTGCTTTGTGAGATTTGACTGGTGACATCAGGTATCCTGTTATTTTATCTTTTAAACAGCACCAGCTTTAATCTTCTGTTCTGCTGACATTAGTTTTCCTTAGGAACTTCATTTAAGGAATAGATTAGGAGAGGAGATAGTTTGTCAAGGTGTTAATATCACAGTTCTCCTCTTTACAAATTATGGGTACAACCCTTGTTTGGCAAGGCTTTATTTTCTCTTGTTCATGTTTAAATTAAAACGTTTAATAGAAATATTTCTTTCTTTTACTTTCAGAGCACATACTGTGGCTGAAGGAGGAGAGGTGCAGTAGAGGATTTCTCTTCACCTACTTCAAACGCCTTTGGACACAGTAGCAGCCAGTATCACTACACAGAGGTTACTCTCATTTAAATACTGAAGTCTCTCATCAATGTTTGTTGCCTCAGTCTTGTCCATCAGCGTTAGAGGTGACTCATACTCTGATTATTATAAACGTGACAATATCTTAATGGCTTTTCTCACTCTTCCCTGGTGCAGAGAGAATCACATTGCATCTGCAGGCCCAGCTGGCTCCAATTTTTAAGTATAGCATGCACACTTGCCTTTCACCACTCACAAACAGGTAATTTTTAGTTATATAAATGTATGTCCTGCACAGTGTTTTGGAAGTTTAATCGACTAGCATCCTGAACATCAGTTTACTGTAATGTAGGCAGTCACACTCCTGAAATTCCCACTTATCAAGGTGGCTATTTTACTGAGTCAACAGCCTTTGCCCCAAAACGAGTGAGGAATGTGCACCCAATCCATCCTGGAGGCTTCTCCAGCAAGGTGGTAACCTCCGCTTAATGAATGGTTTCAAACTGGTGTGGATCTGAAACTGTCACAGTCACTTCAGCCGAAGGTCTGATTACGATCTTCAAGCCAGAATTTTTTCATATGTTTATAATTAACAAACTGTCGTAGGTAAACTGCTGCTGTTGAATGCAACCAGCTGTATACCACAAGCTGTTAACTAGGAGTGGCTGACTGAAGTGGGAGAGGGCGTGTAGGTCAGGAGCTAGAGGACATCATGTCTACCTCTGCCCCTAAGTTCAAACAAGTTTCTAGCCTGTAGCAAAGGGATGTCTGTGAAGTTCTAGGTGGCCAAAAGTTTATTAGCTACGACAGGACCAATGGTAGCTTTGTTGATATTAACTGGCCATTGAAGACTAATTAATTCATTTTTAGTATGTTCTATCATGTTAATTAAGTACCTGCTTTACCTAAAGACGGCAAACACTTTATGCGAAGCTTTTGTTAATCACGGGGCATATGCTGGGAGCCTTTGAATACCTCTGACTTGCAAAACTTTCTACAGTCCTACTGTTCATTTGCACTACAGTGACGCTAAGGGCGTAATATAACAAGTAATATACAGCATCAAACAAGACAAGCGAGAACAATGAATGAAAATGTAAATTACTTCACTGAGAGCATATTACAATTCAGGCAGAAGTAATATAATTTAAAAATTAAATTAAATTTAAATCCCAAATATTATTGTTCTTGGCTGCAATGTTGTGGACTTTACTCCTGTAGTGTGTGAGCTGTGTGTCACACACTCAGAATGTTCTTCTTTAGCTCTTCATTTAATATACAGTCTTATCTACATATTTGGATCATTGTAACTACTCTTGGAAAAGAAAAAATTTCAAGTAAGATGACTCCCTTGAGAGCTAAGAAGAAGTATTGTCTTCTTTATGCTATTTCTACATTTCTCTTCTCACTTATTATTTAAATAATTTTAAAGTCTCTTGAAATAACTTAGAAATTTCTTTCAGTCTCTTGCCTCTGTGGAAGTGATACCTAGAATTAAATGCCCCATTGCTTCAAGAAGTCACATTTCCCCACTCTGCTCAGTAGCCCCTCTCTCTTTTTCTTAAAGAGCTCTGCATTAACCTTGTTAGGATAATCCATAGGTAATGACCTCCCAGGGGACACAGGAGGGTATTTCGCCCCAGCTCTAGAGTTTTTTGTAGGCGATAAGCCAACAGTGATCTGTGGGAAGGAATGCCCTAGCCATGATGAATTAGTGCAGCCCTCCGTGCTGAAATCAGGGAAGAACACTCTCTTTCATGGTCCTCTCCTCTATTCAAATTTTAATATACTGAAATACATCAGAAGTTGTTTCTCTAAGTGTCATGAAACAACAGCTCTCATATTAATGAAATTTTTACATAGGAAAGACATAGAAAAGATACTTTACTCATACTAAGAATGAATGCTAATAGCATATTTCAGTAAACAAGGGACAATGGTGGTGAGTAGTGATAAATTTAACAAAATAAACGTATCTATTGGCATAGAAGCAGCAGGAAATATGAACAGTGTCTTTGGCATTGCACGCACTGAAGAGCTGTGGCTTTTAGCGGGCTATTGTAAGAACTCATAAATCTTAAATATTCTATATGGATGGAGATAGTTTTCATACTTTATCTCTTCTTTAAGTGTGAGCTGAGGATAATCCTCTGTAATGGCAAAATGTATCAGCTCACACTCATCACCATGAGGGCAGTCATCCTGACAGTATGCATTAGCGTCAAGAAAATCTGACTCCTCCTGGTGTGAAAAGTGTTGCGTCACAGGTGAAATACCTTCAAGTACTTTGCTCAGGGTACTCCCACCTCTTAACTCTAGCATTTAAAAGGTCACTTATGCAATTTTCAGGTAATAATAAAGACCAAAATGAAACTGAGAAGGTGGTCTAGTGAATGAGGGATTTTGCTAACCTGTGTTACAGCTGAGCAGTAATTAACAAATAAATATTGGATTATTTCTTGATGCCAATAGAGACAGAGCCTTCTAGGCATATTAGTTGGAATTTTATAATGTAGTTTGAGTGCTCCTTCTGCCACAACCTGTATTGTAACTTCACAAAAGGTATCTGTGGCCTTGACCTTCTGGAAGAGCCCTCTCTATTTTCGCCCTGTCCTATGGCTCCTTCAGGACTGATGGGAGATCTGATCTTCAGGAGCACAAGACTTTCCTTTTGCCCTCAGTGTAGAAGCACAGGCTTGCCCTCTGCTGCCTTCCCCTCTGCTAGAATGAGGCTGGTGATTGCTCTAGAGAAAAAGGCCTCAGAATTCACACCTTACTGAGCTCCATGGGGCAGTAATTCATGCCTAGCAGTCTGTTTATTGTGTAGCCAGATGGGAACTTTTTTCCACAGTTCTGATAACTAGAAGATTAGTTTAGTAAAAGAGAAAAAAAAGAGAAGAAATTCGTATTCTAATGCCACTGCTCACTGTACATATTCAAGCCAACCAGTTCACACCGGATTTGTGGAAGTGTAGTACCTCTTTAGGAATAAGTGGATGAAATTACACTCCAGCTATCAAACTAAGGCCACATCCCGCACATCTGTGTTCTGTGTAACAGAGCTCTCCACCCATTCCCAGGGTATCCCACCTTTCTTCAGAACAGCAGTTATTCTCTTTTCAGCCCAAAGACCCTCCATGCTTCTTTCTGACTTTTTTCTTTTTTTTATTGACTGTTCTGTGCATCCTGTTCTTTCCTGCTGAATCCTCTCCCCTCCCTTCTTCCCCTGATGTTCCCTGACAGCAACTCAGATGGCTTTATGTAAAATAAGGTAAAATTAAAAAGAAACGGCCCAAAGTGGGCTGCCTACGGCAACGTTCTCCCACCATCTTCTTTCCCCATTTATCCTCACTCCTCCAGCCTTCCTACCCCGTTCCCCACTACGACTCTCATCATCCACTGTCACGCTCTATCGCTGCTGCAATCCCAACCTCTCCCAGCGCTCCTTGTTCCTGCTCTCTCCACACCCCCACAAGTCCCGCGGCGTGTGCCTCCCGAGTTTCTGCTCTGCTTGTTCAGGATGCGCAGGCTTCGTGCCCAGTTTCTGCACGGACTGCCCAGCTCAGGAGCGCAACACTGCGACGTGGCGGGCTGACTCAGGCTCACAGGGCTGGGCACTCCACCCCGCTCTCACTTACGACCATGAATTTGTCCACGCTATTCTAGTTGCACAATCTCTACGAAACACCAAACCAGTGGGCTGCTTTAGTAAATTAGGACTTACTGTTGATGCCAGTGCCTTAATTTCAAACTCCAGTGTTTTCTGCTTGTAATTTTAAAACCTAATGTGTGTACTGTGTGGAATCAAGCTTTATACGGGACGCTATGCTAGTTCCTATTGAAATCTTCACTATGATCTTGTTACAGTACCCCAAAAGTATTACATAAATCTCATGGAGACAGAAACAGAGATCAGGAAATATAGAAACAAGTATTACTAATTAAACCAACATTTATTCATAGGTTTCAGTTATAAAAATACATTCTACGAGGTTACTCCACATTTGTATGTGCTCATTTTGGAACATAGAGACTACCATCAAGCAGTCGACAACTTAAATCACAAAGCAAGCCACTAACAAACTAAGGCCCAAATCCCTATTTTGCAGTGCCGCCAAAGTAAGCTGGCTGCACACTGCAGAGTTCGTCAGCATCCACTACACATGGATGTTAAGAATTCCCTGCTGGAGTATACGTGGCCATTTCTGGTTGTATCCACCCTGTGGCTGTTGTCATCTCTGTACAAGGACAAGAGCAATTTTTACTGGTAGTACCACTTAGTCCTGGACCAGATGAACATACCTTGAAGCTCTTTTTCACGTGGAGAATAGAAACCATGAACAAACCATCATTGTCTTGCACAATAGCACTGCCTCTGTTATAC
Organism: Haliaeetus leucocephalus; assembly: GCF_000737465.1. NCBI lineage: Eukaryota > Metazoa > Chordata > Aves > Accipitriformes > Accipitridae > Haliaeetus > Haliaeetus leucocephalus. Next base: position 4,947,550 of record NW_010972842.1, on the reverse strand, counting down.
TGGATTCTGGGCACTTGTCACATAGTCCAACTTACTATAGGATTTGTGGGTGAATTATATTAAACTGCTGCTAATTTAGATGGGCCATGAGTTAGTTATAATTTCACTTTTGTGTTGACAATTACACCCAAAACTTAATTTCAGTATGTTTTGAGAAGGTAGAGACAGGCATTCAATTACATAACATAGGCAAGATTCTCTTATGAAATATGCCTTTTTTTCAGCTGAATAGTCAGCAGTACATTTGTTAGTATGTTGTAGTAATGAAGTACATAGCACAAAAAAGAACCTGTTTCTCAGGATGTGAAATCTGTACAGCAAATGACAACTAAAGAGACATGAACCCTAGGAGATAGAATGCTAGAGTAGGAATTATTCTTGCATTTAATGACTGAAATTAAATGAATGAGAAGATATACAGTGCCACCTCTAAACTCACCTGATATCCTTCCACAGATTTATCAGAAACATGGTGCCAAGAAACAGACATTTCAGAAGATGACAAAACTTTTACGCTCACATCTGTAGGTATTTCAGTTGGAGCTGGAAGATGAAACACATGTTAAACATCCCATCTCATCCAGTGATACTGTTATACTTGCTTACAGGGGCTCTTCTCACTGCAGTATTTTGTATTATTTTCTTGGTGTCAGGAAGCCAAGTGTGTTAGTCTTTAATCTGGTTTTACTTGAACTTTACTTTAAATTCAGTGATGATCTGTACGGGAAATGACTCTATAATAACAAAGCACTGATCCTATTACTTGGCTCAGACTATGTATTTTTATGCTTCAATAGATTCCATGCTGAAATTTCTGTAAATTATAAACAGGCTTTGATAAACAGAATGAAGCATCCAGTGATCTCTTACTAAATTGGGCAGCAGCTCACAGATTATATACATCAGATTTTTTAAGCTAGTTACACACAAATATTCACTTAGTCGTGATGATACAAAGTTTTTAGAAGACTAGATATTAGATATAGACCTGGCTAGTGGCACATACAAACTTGAACATAGGTGAGAAATAATCCAAGAGCACCCTTTTATCAGGCATACATCACACAGTTGATTTTGCTTGTGTTCTTAGTTCTGGACAGCAGCCAACATAGAACACAGACCATTATAATGTGATAGGCTTTTATTCAGGGCTAAAAATACTAAGTTCTAGTTTCATTATAAGAAGCTGTTAATTTCACTGCTGCTTGTATTTTAAGTGAGGTAAGGAATTTAAAAAGGTATGAACTTAGCAATGTCTATAAAAGATAAAGTTTTCCAAGCTAAGAACAGTTCTCTGTCATGAATCTTTTGAAACAAGTTGCAACAGACAGGCATGGCAGCCTGAGCTGAGGAAAGCTTTCATATACTTAATCTTCCAACTGGGCATCCAGTCAACTATGCATCAAAACAGCCACTGTTAAGAAAAAAATCAGTTACATCTCTCATGAAAAGTAACCAAGGTAACAAAATAATCTTATATGCAAAGTTACCTTTTGTAATTGTCTTTCAATGACTGTTAATAATGCAAATGTATAATTAAAAAATGATACATTATTGCAAAATTGTTTTCACAATGACAGGAATTTAGATAAGCAAGAGGCCTGTGCACTCATTACTAGCAATCATTACTTGCTACTAGCAATGGCAGGTATGACTAGTAGTTGTCAGATATGGAACTTGGATTAAAACATGTGGGAACACAGAAATTCCCCAGTCACTAAAGCGAATAAAGATGCCCACAGTTCTAACTAGACAGACATAGATATATTACAAAATCCACAAATTAGTGGAAATGCTGTCATTATATTTATGTATGTATGCGTATTTATACATATCCATATGGAATGCTGTATGACCATATTGCTTTGAAATCTCACTAATACCTTTGAGAAGTTGTGTTGTCTGACAGTAGTAATATCACTTGCTGATTCAGAGGTACAGAAGTTCAGGTGGAATAGATGTGATCATCTAATCTATTCCCAAATCACTGTCAGACTCTTCTCCGTTATATCAATTACAGAATTTGCCAAGATGTTTCATATTGAAAAGTTCCAACTGCCAGGGATTTTGCTGATACAGTACTCTAAAGAATATTTCATCTGCTTATGCTTGTTTATGAGCTCCAAATAATTTATATCCCTATTTGGCATTTGTGTTCTGTAAATATTTTGCAGTCTCTCCTGAGCCAGAAAGATGACATCAGCTGCTTTTCTCCAGTCTTCTAATTCAGTAATTCTACCAACTAAAGAAGCAATCACATGGGCCTCACAATATGTTCTCTTCACTGAAAACATACTGGCCATCACACAATTATCTTCTAAGCGCAACTATACCAAGTTAAGGCTGGGAGCCAGTAAGCATGCTACAAGGTATGGAGGTGACTTTGTATAAGTCCTGATATCAGCAGAAAACTGCAGAATGCTCTTTGGACTAACTTCCATTACACTTACTGGAAAAATTCCTTCTAACCCACCCTGCAGTTCCTGGATTTGATATGGTCAGTACTCAGGGTCGTAGCTCTGCATAGGAGCTGTGAGCACTACTGGTAAGGTTTGGAGCACCGTGAATTTGACTGTTTTGGCGACTCTTGTGCTTGAAATCAAAGAAAAGAAGTAGGTTCACTGAGCTTCTATTCCTTTTGCTGCCCACATCTGGCATCGTTCAACCACAAGTATTTCTATCAAGTGTCTGGACATTGCTAAAGTCTATGTTAGGACATCAGCAGCCACCGAAAAGACTTCTTTATCTGGAAGCTGGCACTACTGCACATTTGCTTTTCCTCTGTCTTTTGGAGCTCCTAGGGTCTGCCATGTCTCTGAACTTAGAAAGCTATACAAACACACTGCTATCTCTGACATGGTTAGTATAATCTTAATATAAACATGTGGGAGCTTATCAGTCAGCTGTCGATAATGTCTCTGAAAAAGAATGGATACTGAAATGTTAACTGGCAGATATGGCTTTTACTACATCATAGCTATTTACTAACTCATTTATACAATTGCAAAAACAACCATTCTGTTGCTGCAGCAGCTGCTGAAGATGATATCCTAAGGTACACTTCTCTGAGAAAAAGGATTAGAATTAGCCTCTTCAGATAGCTAAGTGTTGCTAGCTTGAACTATTGTAAGAAACAAAAGGACTATTTTATCTTTTCTATGTGTGTGGGCGATTTGTGTGCAAAGCTCCCATTAGTGCTAATGGGAATCATGAACATAAATCTCCTATAAAGTACACAGAGTAAAGAACAGAGTCGGAAGTGTGAGAATGTGGCCTTGTTATCATATGCCTCCTTTTGGCTCTTTGGTCTGGATCTGTTGACTTTGTGAAGGAGATTCTGCTCTACGGAAAGAAAAATATGAGCAGTTCTTTGGGTTTCTGGCAGAAATTAATAAACCACATTTTTTTAAAACAGGCTTGAGTGATTATGTTGCAATTAGGATGTTGTATATATTTCTTCTGATTTAAGGTAGACCTTCTTCTAGTCCTTTCTCTCTCCCACTAAGTTTGGAAATGTCATTTAAACTTCAATCCTAAAGATAATAGGAAATGTGAAATAATTCCAGTAAGAATTAAGAAAAAGATTTTAGTGAAGTGTCAAAGAGTTTTTCACTAAATTATTCACTTGCTAGATCTAACTTCCAAACCAGAATAAAGAATGTGGCACAGATAATTTATATCAGACTCTGAACATGCTGGAAATATAACTTGATGCAACTGAACTACCATTCCTTCACAATTTGGGGCTAAATTCTGATACTGATCTACTAGAATAATAGGCTTTAGCGTGGTCTGTTAAGAAGAAAAAAATACACTCATGTCAAATACATGTATTAAGACCACAGAGACATTGCTGGATAACGATGTAAATGTTTTAGGTGACCAATTATGAAGATCAGAATTTCTTTTTTTAAATCCTTTAACAAGCGGTGTGAAGAATCTCGAATGCTTCTGTGTATTGCTCATTGACAGCAAGTACAACCAAGTGCCCTGCATCACATAGAAAGCGGAGTGTGAAGTTGTTTATTCAGAACAAACTACAAGTGTTTTGTGAGGGCAATATAGCCCCTCCTTGCTGAAGGTGTATGTTGCTATATAAATCAGTGTGAAGGACCAGGTTCTCTCTACTGATGGTAGCGCTGATCTGGACCCTCAGTGTAAAACTTATCTGGAACCTTTACTCACCATCTTGTGCTGAATAAATGACAGCAGTGAGACTGAATGGTCCATCCCCTTTGTTGTTAAAAGCTTTCACTTTTACTTGATACTGGGTTGAAGGTGGCATTGATTCATCCTTGTGGACATACCGGCCAATTTCAGGATTAGTAACTGTAACTCTTCTCCATTCTTTCTCACCAAATGGCTTGAAAGCCACTATATAACCAAAGTTATTGCCATAGTGGTATTCTCTTGACAAAGGCTAAAGAGGCAAAAGATAAAACATTAATTTTTGTAGCCAACTAAACAAATGGATCTCTAATGAAAAATAAATAATACAGAAAGCATTGATACCCACATTGTAAAAACACTGAACTGAAGTTCCATTTTCTCCTGGTTTGCTTCTATGATTTGCTCCCACCCCCTTTAAAAATATACTATCAAATCAGTGGATCTGCTACTAAAACATTTTAAGATCTTGTTCCTCATCCAAACTCAGTGCAAGGCACATCACGTTATCTCCTACAGAAAGAAACCAAGAATGATTGTGTACTAAAAGTGTTGTCAACTGTAGCTAACAAAAAATGTTTCTTAAGGAGTAAGCGACAGTGGATATGTAACACAGATACGCTATGCAAGTATACGGGTCCATGTGCATCTGTGTAGATAGATATTCCCGTAAAACAGAGAGAGAGAAGAGAAAATTTACGTGGCCGGTCCAAATTATATTAATTTACAGAAAGTTGGTCACCTAGGCAACTGGCACAGCTGATTAAGATGGACACATTCAAAGAATGATTCATCCTACCACTTTTCACTGATGATGGAGGGGGTCCAGTTGCTGGTTGAGACTATCTACCTAGCTTCTAAGTGGTAAAAGTTTAAGTGAAATGACTGACTCCCACTTTCAGCATGAGCATTAAAGGTATCTATCCAAAATAGTTCTTAAAACTAGAGCTGATTTCCTATAACTAGGGATACTGGAAAATTTAAAATTATGGACCACAATCTGCTATAATGAATTTTGCTTCATTTACCAAAGCTCTACACTCAGTGATCCCTCCTCAGTCCACAGAGCCTTTACCACAACTATTAGACAGTGCACCCAACGGGACAAAATCAGGTCATTCATCAGTGCATCTGAAGGCTGACCAGAAGCATCCTTTGAAAATAAACTTCCTGCACTACCTTTTCCCCTTCTGTAAGCCTCACAGTGATGAAATAGCTTATCTTGAAGTAAAGGTCCTGGAGCAGTGCAACAGAGAGTAATTATTCTCTTTAGGTGTTTGCCCACTACTGTAGCACTTCAGCCAATATGTGTGGAGATACTCTGCGCAAGGATTTATGAAACTTAGATGTTAATAGTGGAACAAGTCAAAAAAACCCCTAGCTCATAAATTTTGGTGTTTGTATTTGTTTGAAGCTAGAATGAAACTCCAAAGATTCTGTGAGAAAGAAAATTCAGGTGAAAACTCACCGAATTTTTGGAACAAGAGAAACATTTAAGTTTTGACTTCAGAAACATAACACATGGATTAGAACACTAGTATACATAATAGAACAAGAAAAAAATTAAGGCAAACACAGACGTCGGAACTCAAAATTTGAAAAAACATCTGATAAGGACAGATGAACAATGATGGAACTTCTTTTCTTCATGACAAAGCTTCCAAGAAATGTACAGAATCAGACCAAAGGCTGGGACTTCTGACTTTACTCAGCTTAAGGTTCACTGACCCCTCTCCCGGGTGTACCAGCTATCAGATCCCATTGTATCCTGTTTTCTCTGTTGCTGCTGTAAAGTTTCACCACTCTGCAACATCAATGCTAAAGTCACAAGAACAACAGTGCAGCAATACTAAAAGCAGGCAGCCTTCAGCTGGCTGAGGACAGAAAGCTGGTTCTAGATGAAGCTCCCTAGACACCAGTGCTTCAGCACGGGACCATCACTGGATACAGGCAAAAAGCAGCTGTGGGAGTCAGGCCCAGAATCCAACAGGATTTACCATCTGTAGAGTTCAGTAATGAGCAGGTTTCCTCTTGCTTGCTGTTCTTTTTTCCCCATACTTAACTGCATCTCTAGCAGAACAGTGGCTCAGTTCAATCAAATACTGGAAAGTAGCCTTGGCACACCATGACTAGGGTTAGGAGACCCTTCTAGAACATGGGATATGTACGGACAATCTTCCGGACTAAGCGCCTCTTGCTTCTTGAGTGGTTACTCTAACCATGACTCCATGTTGCAGAAGACACCTGACTGATGCAGCTGACTGCAGGTCTCTACATACATAACTTCTTTGGCTTTTCTGGGGGACATAGGTGAAATGCCGATGTATGTAAAATCTGGATTATAATTGAGCTTTAGACGGTGGAAAGATACCCATCTACCTACAACATGACTTCTGAGAACACATGAATGACTTAAGCATAATTGGTAATTAAGATGACTGCCAACAGATAAAATTTGAGAAACTCCTCACGCCAAAAAGGAGATGGATATTTGGTCTCTAGTTGTGACGCTAACCACAAGGCACCGGGTGAAGACTCTAACTACAGATCAGCTATGAAAAAAAACCCCAAAACTCCAAACCTGGATAATCTATTTCATGTGCTTAATTTTTTGTGTGTCAGGCATATTCTGAGTGTACCTATTGGATGACGTATAACACATGCCTTAGCTTGTTTTCTACCTCAGGTCTGACTAGACATCAGGTGAAAACTGGATGCCTAGTTTCCCAGAACAGCTAACGTACCTTTGTGTACCTAAGTTTAGATTCACAGGCAACCTTGCAATTCAAAAAGTAGAAGATTTCACAGACTGGATCACGTTCAATAGCTCGTCTTCTGAATCTACCATTGTATGTAGCTGCTTAAAATAAACCAGAATCATATCTCATATGCCAAAGTAAGCGGCCTGGATGCAGCCCTAGTCTCAGAATGGTTTTCAGCCAGAGCAAACTTTAGAAAGCCAGGACTGGCATTTAAAAATTATATTCTGGAAAGTCTTAAAATAAAACATTGCAAGCAGCTTGCCCTCCAATGGCTGCACATAATAAGTAGATATAAGTAGCTGAATAGTTTGTAGTATCCACTAAAAACTTTGAAAAACAAAATGGAAGATGAAAAAACACATGGGGAAAAATGAGGAAGAATGGGCATGCCACTCCTAGCTCTCTTTCTCAGTTCTTCTTTCAAAACAAGACTCAGAAGAGCTTTGATTGCATCTCTGGCTGTCTCATTCAACCTGGGCTTATGAATCATAACAAAAGCTGAAAGGGGGTTGGCAGCAACATGTGAACCTGCCATACATTTTGTTCTTCTCTTCTTAATTAAGGACTATTTTGAGTAGTGTATGCAAATGTCAGCACATTTTGGGGAATCAATATACACCTTTATCTTAGCCTTACAGATAGATATATTGTTGTCTGTCAGACAGGCTCTGTAAATCTAATGCCTCTACTCAAAAACACTTGCTAGCCATAGTAGTGGAAGATTCTTGGGAAGTAAATATTTGAAACAATGCTTAATTTGTCTGACTAAATGAGCTACTCATTACAGAACAGATGTAAAAAGCATGGCATTAGGTAAGAGAAATAATTGGATTATAAATCTACTTGGGCATATAGGAAAGACTGAAATGATCTTGTACTTCAGATCTTGGATTAGTCACTATTCTCCTGGTTATAATTTTCTTTTTTTAATTTGATCACAGCTGAGTTTTCACTGTATTGAAAATGCCACAAGTATGGCTCTTTACATGCAATGCAAGAAGTAGCTCTGTAGTTTGTTAAAGTTTTTATAAGACAGCACTTGTGAAGAAATAACAAAATAATCTAGGTCTTGTGCAACTGTCCATTGCATGTGTTCTTATTTGACTTTTGCTTTTCAAAAATAAATAAAGATCAGAATCAAACCCATTAGGATACATCTAATTCCTAACCTATTGTTAGTGGAATGAAGAAATAACCTTTTCAATATATTTTAACAGAAGTGTAGTTCTTCCTTTTTCAGAAACTTAGAAATTTTTTCTTTAGGTAAATTCATTGCTAAAATACTTAGGAAGACTGAGTAAATATTTTGAATTGAATTAAAACCAAACCAAAACAGGAAAGCCCAAATGTGTTAGCCCAAACACATGGCTGACTATTTCTGTGTCATACTTCAGAACTTTTCCAAAGAGGTATGATCAACCTTAAGTACAAAAAGAAAGAAATATGCGTATGAATTAAAATTTGTACATTCATAAGGAGGATCCCTATACAACAATGACAAAGTTGCTGTTGGAATTATGTCATCTTTATATCACTTCCCACAAGAAAAAGCAGTCTTCATAGAGGTAAATAAGCTGCTACATCTGATACAAACTATTCCCCAAAAGACAAAAATGGTGTAATGTGCCTTATGTGCCTCATAGCTATATGAAGGTGAACAGAGAGGTCATTAGCAAGATAGACTTGGTAATTTTTTCAAGCATAACATTTAATCACCTTTCTTTGCCAGAGGTAATGCTTCTGTAACTCTGTTTTTGCTGGATACTGATAGGCTCTGACATGACTCAGATAGGCTTTTTTTGCTTTATTTCTCCTCCCTAGCTTTCCCAAATACCCTTCAGAAGACTTCAACTCTCTCTTCCATGTAACTTTTGCCTACACAACAGCTTTGCTTATAAATTCTTATGCTCTCTTGTTCTGGGGTTTGCTTTCTTCCTATCTTCCTCTCTTTTCCCTTCTTCCCTGTTTTCAGAAGCATTTTTTTCCCCACAGTATAGGTAAATTTTAAAAACCATTGCTTCAATACCAGAACGAAGAGAGCATTTATAAATATAGCTATATATACAAGACTTTTTAAAGACAAAATATCATGAACTGAATACCTACAGTACATGAGAGAGATTAAATTTTAAAAAGACTGTGCTTACTGAAAAGCTTCTTTGATAACGCTGTAATTTTTTTAACTTTTCATTGCATTATTTTTGTGATTAACATTTTATCTCTGTCCCTTTCTCCGTTCTTTATTTTGCTTAATACATAATCATTAAAGAAAAATTAATGGCTTGGAGGAAAAGAGCAACAATATCAGTACGTGGATCTCAATGAACGGCTAAATTGTGGCATGAGGCAACATTGTTTTGTATTACCAGTCACACTACCAAAAAATAAAACTTATAAAATGTCAATAGACAAGAATTTCCTTAAAACTCCAGTTAATAATTATGACAGGCTAGTTTATAGAATGGCAATGTATTTTCTTTTTTTTTTATAGCCTGTAAATCTGTGCACAGCACATTGAAGTCATAATTAAGCTGTTATACTTTTAGTTGTAGTAATCTGAGTGCTATTCAGATTGTAACAGAAAAAGGCTCAAAGAAAGATACAATATGCAGAATTTTCAAATGCAGTTACATCAATGACTTATCATAGTCAGTATGTGTTTCAATCTCTTTGAAACATACTCCGAGAATGTTTTAGATCATATCTTAGAAACGTCCAATACAAAACCATCTAAAATATTGTCTTCCTCATTCCTTTTTACATATTTTTATGAGAAAAGTCTGAAAACCTGAATATACTGTGTACAAATCCTGCTCTCACAGGAGCCAGTGACAAACCATCCACGGGTTTCAGGAGGAGGAGATCAGACACAAGGAAGTAAAGGTTTCGTGCCATGTCGGTGCAATACCTACCATCCATGTTATTGTCAGCTCTCGATTGCTCCCCCCGCCTCCTCCGACATCAGAAGGAGCCACATTAGGAGCTAGAAAAATAGAAGAGACAAGAAAAATGACTACGAAGTATGCAGTCAGTAAAAATATCACTATTTACTTTTTCTTTTACCAGCAGGGCCAATGAGCACACGTGGCACACACAATTAAAATAATGATAGTCTGTAATAGCTGTGAGAGTCTGCGGTCTTGCCAAGACTAATGTATAGCTACTGCTGCAGGAACCATGCCAGTTCTAACTATAGCTAGCAATCATTCTTCTTTTCAACCATATTCTCTACAAATATTTAATTGAATATTCAGAAACGGAACACTCCTCATAGGTCTTAAGAAAAGCACTGTGTGTTGTGCTTGTGCTTCCTCAGACGTTGACATGCCAAAGGCTCAAGCACCCAGGACTTGCACATGTATTTACCTTAACAGACTGTGGTTAGTTCCATCACTTCAAGATATTTACTCACAATGTGTACTGTTAAACCCATGGATATATATCTGAAGCACTGGCATCCTAATCCTATTCTAGATTAGTGGCGCATGTCTTCTTGATTGGCATGTTCAGAATGGGTAGATGTTCAGAAGCAAAGCTGGCATAGCACTTACTGTATTTTACACTGATATTGTGTGTGATGAAATAAAAACTGTTGAGCTATCATCAGTGCACAGCTGACTGGTAAAGCAGGATACCCTGAAGGACTCTATTACAAATCAGTCCTGTATTCTCATTTCTGTAAGACTCTTTGCACTAAGTGTGAGGATTCTATTGCTATCCCTCTACGGTGTTTGTGTATTTATTTGCTGTCACTCAATACTAAGGACACACAAAGTACCACTGAAAACTTAGGCAATGATGGCCTATCTATAGTGCGTTAAACATGCCCCAGGTGACCATGCATTAACTACATGTCATATCTACATGAACATGTTCTTTGTGTTAAGAATTCTTGTACGATCAGGCATTTTCTCCACTAATCAGTGAATGTCACAAGATAGTAAGGGGATAATTCCTAAGTGCTCTCCTACTAATTAAGATGTTTGCTGAGGCCTTCTCTGAGGGTCAGCTGAGGAGAAATACAAAGCAGATAAGAATTAATGTTTCCAGAAAGGATAAAAATATATAGCAATAAATTTGAAATTGAAATCAGCATGAAATTCAGTGCATGACTGGTGTTATTTATTTCAGGCCTTCCAGAAAACAAATTAGTGGAGAGTGAGACTAAACACACATATCATGACAATTCGAGAGGAAGCTTGACTTATTACTTGACCTTGTTATTACTGAAATACACAGTAGTCACACTATCTATTATAAGCATATAACTTCAGTGCTAAGTTAGAAGCAGAGGTTTGCTAGAATGCTTAAGTAGTCAAAGAAGATACAGAGGCTGCCAGAGAAAAGAAAAAAGACTGTCTAATGTCTTACAAATCACCCTTTTCAAAAGAAACTCTCTCCTCTCAACCATTAAACCCAGGTTTCTCTCTCCATTAAGACCAGGCTACTAATTCAAACAGCTGTACTTAGACAATTACTCTAATGCATCCAGAAGCTAAAATACATAAAAGCAGACTTTGATCCACTGAATTTCAAGAAATCACTGTGAAATGTGTTATTGATGAAGGAAGCAGATTTCATTAAAAAGAAAAATCATAGCACACATTCTTAGCATGCTAATAAAGATGTTACTGAAATTAGTTATCTACAAGAAGAGACACTGAAAAAGCCACTGATAACCTGTGAGTTTAACAGATATTATTTTTCACCCATACAGTACAACAAAGATGCAGCACTGTTTGTTGCTGTTTAACACAGAAAAAATGTTAAAAATAACTACAATGTGTGGATATGGGTTGTTGTTTGTGCAATAAAATACTTACCTTCTTCAGATTTACATGAAAATGCACATGCAGTACTGGTTCTGTAGTACCCTGGAAGTTGACAGTGCAACCCAAATCGTATTGCTGCTGCTCATAACGAATTCCAGCTCCTGGCAGGAAATGCACTTGGGCACAGAAGTTCATCTGCAAACTGTTACTGATTTATACCCTATTTTGGCACTGCAAGAAGTGCTGATTGATGCCTAGGAAGCCTACATAAACATTTTGCTTTTTTTTCCCCCAAAATGTCTTGCAGTCTGCCAGAGATGACAATGGTGTTGTGCATGGGGAATCAGACAACAGCCAAAACAGACTACCCCTTGCAAAAGCATTGCATCCTGCTACAAAACTGAAGGGTATGCCATTTTTTGGAGGCTACAACAAACACCACAAACATGGCACACTGCAAACTGCAGGATACTATCACTATTCCACCTGTGAGCATTATCTCCCCTCCCTTTCTGTCTCTTTTCTGACATTTCAAAAATGTCTATTGTGCACAAGGCACTCCAAGAAGTGTGTGTAGATTTCTCATTTAGATTCCTGGGTGTTCAAATACAGCTGTTAAGTCATAAAATAGATGATGCTAATAGTCAATTTTATACGTGGCAATTTCCTTTTACTTTAGTATTGAAGTTCTCTGGCTTTTCCTTCCCTGTAAAGATTAATTTAACCAATCTGTATTTCCTTTCTCCTTAAGCAACAAAATTTTTAATGGACCAAATGTGAGTCTTTTTTAATAAATGTTTTGAAATTTGCAATGCAAATACATTTTATTTTGAAAATACTATCTAATCAAAGCAATAACCTAGCAGGTGTAATTGCAAAAATTAACGTTTACACTTTGATTTTTCATTTTTAGTGGGACAACAATTGTAAATATATCTAGGTTGCACATGGGTGCTAATATGTGTTAAGGAGGATATACCGGTATATAGAGGCTTTGTGTGACACAGTCTTTTTGCTCCTAGAGCACTGCTGTTATCTCCTTTGTACAGTCAAACCAGAATGTATTATCTTGAATAATAACATCTAATTCCTCATTTTGGAGAATTAATTTTAAAAAGGATGTGCCTGAGCCTAAAGGATATCCTTAAATATGCTCTGAGATTTTAACACTGAGCAATTAGACTGATAAGGGCGTATGTTGTGTCGGATAATGTCACATCTTTGACGTGGAATAAGAAGACACAAGACCAAACCTTCAATCACAGAAAAATGGCATTATCCAGTATACCACACATCCTGCCATGTATTCTTTAGTTAGAATACAAACTAAATAGCAAATGGACTTTTTTCTTGTTAAACACATGCATGTTTTTTTCTAAATCCTGTACCCTGGTCCCAAGCATGTGCATGCATTCATACACAAACAACCTGACTGATAGATACAGTAGGGGATCTCTGAAAGATACAGTATGATTCTGTTTCAGCAATGGAGGCAAATTTGCCATTTTTATCACCATGTTTCCTTCCTGTCTGCTTTGATGCTATCACACCTGGACAGTCTGGTATTTGGTTACTGAAATCTACAGTAGTATGGCTGAAAAGATATTCTCCAGACTTGCTCTTACAAAGTGGTTTTTTTCAAATAAAAACCAAAATTACAAAATTAATAAAAATGTGAAAATGAAGAAGCACATTAAAAAACTTGATATTTTCTGTTTACGTACGAGCGCCTTCAGTTCTAATTCTCTGTGACGGCATACTAGGTTCTCCTGTCCCCAAAGTGTTTGTTGCTATTATCCGGAACTCATATTCCATCCATGGAATTAAATCAATCACTGTTGCAGATTCCATGTTTCCTTCAATATCTGATGGTTCTAAAATAAATAAGAAATTGCTTTAGAAAACAGCATTTTTACAATAAGGTCAGCCAACAACATGGTGGATTTCGGCAAAACTACCACTATTCTGCAACCACATGTACCCAACTGAAGGAAACTTCTTGTACATTAGGAATACCACAATTTACAGGGAGTACTCATGCAGCGACTGGGAATTTGGAAACTATGACACTATCTTGGATAAACCCTTATAGAGTTGTAAGTTTTAGCTGGGCGTGAACAAGCAAAAGAAGTACATGCAGTTATGAGGTATCCTTACTAATTAAGTATTGTAGTTGTAGAATTTCATTTTGCCTACAGACAAATGCAATGAGAAACCTGGAATGCCAAAACAGTAAAATAAAAATTCATGATATAGACAAGGGCTAGAAATGTGCAAATGCAGGGTTCGATCAATTGATAAAGAGTGGTTTATAAAATGTGGTCATATTTTGGTGCACCTTATTAGTGAGCATGTTACAACTTGCTATCTAGTTCTGATCCCACAAGGGTAAGTGTTCTTGTAAGTCCTGTGAAAAGACTTATTACTGTCATAAGGATGAGCTTCTTTACCATAAACAAAATGCGTAACTCGTGACTGTCTGTCTACAATTCACAGACAACAGGGGTTGTTTCTACAGCTGTCTGCAGTTATAGAAAGAGGATTTTCATTTATTGCGTGGGCCAAGAGTTGTTTGTCAGGTTAGAATCTTGGGTTCAAGGGAGATGAGAAATGAGATATTCTGCACTGGAAAGGCAGCTGGTTTGGAATTAAAATAAGAATGCAATGGCTGCAAAAAAACCAGGCACGGCTGTGTAAGCACTGGATGGTGACACAACTTTCCTCTACCTAATGATCATTAAATTTTTCATTCTAAAGTGAGGCCCTGAAAGAGAAAGAAAAAACACTTTCCATTTTCCTTCTACCTACCCATCACCCTCCCTCAACCTCAATCAAAGTATTTTTCTGTCCAGTCAATGGAGCCACTGCAAACCTCCTATGGTATGCAAGCCATGATACAAATTTGGCATTCCTTTTCCTGGGCTAGTTTCAATCTCTTCATAATGAATCTCACTGTGCCAGAAATTCCCAGAATAATTATGAATACTCAACATGATGAGAATCTGATCCCTTTAACTGGAAAGAGCAACATAAATATAAACAGCTTATTACATAACCCATTCATACACATCTCCATACTGTGAAGCAGAACATGCTTCTTTCATAAAACACACTTGATATTATGCAACCTGAGATGAATGATTTGGTTTGGGAAGAATGGTAGTAGCAATAACAAGAACAGTATTCCAAAGTGCCATGCCAAAGTATTTTTTTTTTTCCACACATTGAAAACTAGCAGCATTAAATAATAGTCTAAACACTGATGAGAGATCAATTTGGACTGTTCATCATGCTTCTTTCATATGAAAGTGAACACCAAACCAAACTGGGATGCGCCCAGAAATTAAGTAAAAGCCTGCAGTGGTGCCACTGATGGTTACTATGGTGAACTATTTTTTGAGGGAATCATGTATTAATCAAAATTACTCAGTGTGGTCCAAATGAAAAAGCAATGATTTTTAAAACACTGGAATAGTTTATTTCAACTTTTCAGAAATGAACATCTTCCTGCTAGCTTCTTAAAAAAGGAAATCAACAATCTAGATTCCTCCTTGTCCCAATCAAGATGTTAATCCCACTCAATGTGCTACAGGGTAAGACTCAGTCTGACTGCATGTCTCAATGACTATCATTAATTCTGTGAAGCAGAAGAACTTCAGAGATGCAGAGAGTCCATCCCATCATGCCCGCAACACTGCAAATTGGGAATCTTCCTGAGAAGTGAGACAGATGGGTTCAAGTGTCTGCTCTGAACCAGACAGAGTAAAGATCTGCATCCAGCACTTTTATGTCCTACACATTTACTAGTTCCAGTAACACGCGGCACAAAAGGAAGTAGTATCAGAGCTGCCACCTGCTGTTTATAAATTCTTCCTATTCTTCCTATAACATTGTTTCTTCCCAATTCCTTTTTTCTTAATTAAAAAGAAAAAAAATGAATAGGAAATAAAATATAATTTATCCTGAAAAAAGCAGAGACTGGTCTAAAAGTATCCTCCCTCCTGCATATATTGTTACTGAAGCAAATTATCAGTTATTTGAACAGCTCTTATTTCTACATTAATTATTTTTTTAAAGTTCAAAGACAGTTATTCTACAGAAACTATTAAAGAAGACACAAGAGATGGGAAGGGACTGCGGAACCTTCTAGTTTTATTTTCCAAGCTACTTTAACATAAGTCATATACTAGTGCTGCCTGTTGGAGGTAATTATATACAATAGAGCTACATATACTACATATTCTAGAACAGAAATATGATTTAAGGCAGCATGCCTAGTATTTTTAACTTTTTACTCTAAAAACATAACAGATTTTCAGGTCAATATGTCAAAGTATTTCTTAGACATCTAACTCTGTAGTTTCAAAGGACAACTTAAATGAAAGACAATAGCTGAAACTATTATAACTCTTAGTATTTAGAAATGCTGAGTATGTGATGCCCTAATTCCACAGAAAAGCACTTAAGTTGTAATTTATTACTGTGGCATAATGAATTGTATCGATAGGACAATTCTGTATAGCTCATGGCAATGCTATCCTTCATAAACCATTCAAAGATACTAGTAGTCTAAAAATATTTTCATCATTTATGCATTTATGTTAAATCTTGCAAAGAAATATACGTTAGTGTGCAATGTTCAGGTAGGTGCCTCCTTAACTGCAATTATGTGGCACAATGATGACATCCAGTGGTTAGAAGGATAATCTTAGCCATGTTTTCTCTAGGGGTGCCAGTTTTAACACAACTGGAACTTAGTCTGCTCCTAGGAAAAATCAGACATTTTTAACCAACTTTCTGCATAACAAATACGGAAATGAAGACGCCCATCTGTCATCCAAATTAACCTGTAAATAAATTTTTATGATTCTAGTAGCTAATGTGGTATGTTTCAAGCAACAAGGAAAGAGGCAAAAACCAGGTAAAAACTCTGGCCTGTTCTTTTCTGTATTTCTTGATATTCAGTTCAGGCCCTCCAAGTGCTGGGAAGAAACCTGTTGACAACACACTGACAGGACGGTACCTGCTCCCAAACCCTGTAGCAGACACTAACAGCATCCCTGGTTTCCTTTTATTGTGACTATTTTCTGATTAGCCAAGCTTTCAAGCAATCAAACACTTCAAAATGTATTGACTTTATTACTTCTGGCATTACTCTTACCTGTTTTGGCATCTTTCCACTCTTCAGATAGAAAGGTTTTTGACTGGATAGTGTATTTAGAAATAGGACTATGATTGTCTGTTCCACGACTCCAGGTAAGTGCTACAGCAGTGTCTCTAATTTCCTCTACTCTTATACCTCCGGGAGGGCCTGGAGGACCTGAGGAAAAAAATTGGTAGTTCAATTTACAAATTAAATATTCTGAAAATGAAAGTTCACTAACTTTCCTCCTTGTATTTATCAGATACAACGCTTTCGAGTCTCACTTTCTACTTAAGAACAGGTTGAAAATGGATATATAGATTTTAATACTCCACAGAGTGATTCAGAGGATAAGTGCTCTTGCATCTAACAACTACCAAATGAAACTTCCATGACTCCTGCATAAGTAGTAATACTGAGATTTTCTTAAGTGAAAAAATGATACTTTGAAACTGTTGCTGCTCTTTTTTTTAAACAACAGTGAACTCAGTCAGAAAAAATACATAGAATCTTCCTTCCTAAATTACACTTAAACATGACGTTACTGGTGGCCCACCTTTAATCTACACTTCTGCTTGTGCCACATTGGCCTTGACCACAATTTAAATGGAAAATCTTGTAACCTATATTGGAGAAAAATCATACCTTGAAAGACATTTCTATAGACCTCTTATGTTTCTCTTGGCCTTCATATTACCCCAATGTGGTAAACCCACTATCAGATTCAAACTTCCTACAGACTAATATAACTTGAGTGAAAGCAGAACTAGGCAATGTTTCTCTGCAGTTCAACAAAAGCCTTCCCACAACAAGAATTTCAAAAAAACATGTCAAAATGTGGAATCCGCTACACTCACTGAACTAAGAGCAGTCTTGCAAACTACATGGGTGAAATTGAACAACCTCTGTGCACCAGAATAACCCCACAAAGACCACCACCAAGGAACAGAAGCACTAGCTGTCAAAGTGAAAAAATTTTTCACGAAACAGCCATTCAACATCTGCCCTTTCGGTCTTGATCATCACAGGACATATAAAATTATTTCTAAAGAGTATTTTCTTTTTCTTCGAAAGACAGATACTTGCAAAGATTAATTTCAAAATTCATAGCTCTAGTGAATATAAAAAGTCATGAACTAAATACAGATGTTGGCTTGATGACACATTAGTATGCTCCTGACACCCAGCTAAATCATTACAGGTAAAAGTTGCTTGTCCTAAACTAGTTCACAGTCTCACCTCCATGCTTTTGAAGTATTAAATGGTTTCTGCTCAAACCAACTATTTAAAATAGCTATGTTAAAATAACAGCAATTATTCTCAATCCATATTTGGCTTTGAGTTTGTTAGTTGTACTTCAGATCTGAAGAGATAGGCCTCTGCTCCCAAAACTTGCCTGTTTTTTCCAGGTATATTGCTAAACCTAGTAAATGGTATTGTACCTCTCCACCAAACCCCACCCGATTTATTTCTGAACAATAATAACAGACAAAAACGGCTGAAGTGAATACTTGCATTTTTCTAAATGCATTTTTTAAATTTTAAAAATTTTCTTTTAATTACTACTACTCCCACACCTCTACTTTGTGTGGGTAACTTTTTATTGTTGCTGTACTGTGCCTTGGTCCCCAGAAGAGAGGCCAAAACGTGCAGATCAACAGGCACGGGTGACTTTTTTCATAGACTAGAAAACTAAGACGAGAATGATGCAGGCACATACATATGTGAGTACAGGAATCTTCATCTGTAAAAGACACCACAATGTTCAGTAAGCTGTGCTAAAACCCCTCAAACTTACAGCAATTCTGTAACCCAAAGCTTAGTACCTACTTACAAACTTGGCCTATAGGTATTTTCAGATCATTCTTTTCATATTGACTCTTCTGGTTTTGTTATTATGCTTCTGTTTTCTATGATACACAATTATGTGATATATGTTAACTGTTGTGTAAAAACAGAGACAATGCATTAGACCTATTGAGAAGTATTTTCTGATTCCACATTCGGAGCTAATAATATGTCAACATGATTCAGGTAATTATCCAACAATCTGATTGAACAAGGCACAGAGCATATTAAAAAAAACCAACAAGAAATAACAGGATATATGTCTCTGCAGTATTTACAGAGAAACCACAGAAAACCAAAACAAAAACAACTCAGCAAAAAGAACGGAACGAGATTTCTACATCAGATCTAAACACACAGTGTGCCAAATGTACCTTCAGCTCTTGAGCTCTTTATTTTCTCCATAAATCTGAGCAAGAGGAATCAAATGAAATTAACTGAATCAAACAAATATACTACTGTATATTGTTGTTCCTTGGTTTCAATTAATTTATCCTTCTAATGAGCAAGCAATTCCATTCCTGACCCCAAAAGTATTCAAATTTAGACTGGTTCCTTAAAGAATATATATGCCATTGTTTAAAAAGAAATAAGCAGGACCACTCTACACAACCTATGGGGCTCTGGCCTATGACTTTGACGATCTAATTCCTGATTGTTTCTTCTCCTAAGATCCAAAAATAGTTCCCATTTAGTATCCTTGGAAAAAAGTACATCAGTTGACTACTGGATTGCTCCTAACCAACTTCTATTAAAGTGGCATTGAAAACTAATCTACTAATTAGCTGTCCTCGGACCTCCCTTTCAAGGTAAGGACTAAATACATCACTGCATGTGAAACAGCCTATTAGTCTTCAGAGAGGATGCACAAAGTAGAAGCTGTGGCTAAGAGCTGATTTTTGAGATGGGGGTTGTTTGTCAACTCTCCACCCTGGTAATGTGCATATCTGCTAGCCCAGCTCTAAGGACTGGGGTACGTAAGGCCTGAGAGACCCCTTCTCCTGCAGGACCGTTCACTTCAGAAGCCCTCAAGCCGGGAGGTATGGAAAGGTTCCTCAGTCCCAAGACCCTTCTTTCTTTCCTTCCTTCTTTAGGAGATCTCTCTTGCAGCTTCTCACTTCACCATCAAAGTTTCTGAAGATGGCACCTGTCGGGAAACTCCAAGGGCCAGCTGCTCCCTCAGGAGAGCTGAGCCGGGACCCACGAGTAACCCCCGGGCCGGCAGCTCCTTCAGCAACGGGGCGCAGTCCCGCGGGGTCCGAACACGGCGGGCAGAGCCGCGTACCGATACGGCAGTCCTGGGTACCGCAGGCGAGGAATCTGGTGACAAACCACCGCGTATATCCGAGGAGCCCGTCCAGGAGAGAAGCTACCTACAGCGTAGGGCAGGGCTGGAGGCCGGCATGCCGGCAACACAGCTCCGGTCAGGGCTGAAGGTCCGCGGCTGAGCTGAGCGGGGCTCCGGGGCCGATGGGCAGTTGCAGGGTGGGTGTCCCAGTGAGGCTGGTCGGGCCATTAAGGCCTGCTGGTCTTCGTTCTACTAATGTCAGTAGCGAGTCTCCTGAACACGACGGACATTCTAATGCTCTGAGGTCACACAGGACAATCCATACGGAGCGTTGAAGTGTTTTGTGCACAGGCAAAAATATCTTCGTGTGCCTGCATGAACAGCAGCTATCCTTTACTGCTTCATTGATGAGATGCTCTGGAACCTGGCTCTGCGTTTTCATACCATGCTGTTGCCTCTTCCCACCAAGGCAGTGAAACTATAATGTCACCTTTGTCATAGTTAATCAGATATTTAACCTTGCCCATGTAAGATGCTGAGTCTTCCACTGCCAACAACGGCAGTGAGAAATTACTCAGCACTAGAGCAGAACTGTGTTCATCGTCTTAAAACCCAAACGTTGAGCATAAAATGAATGCTAATTTCTTCCACAACATAACCTCAGAGCAATGATTCTAATTATAATTACCGAGTTGGAAGGAGAATCAGAAGCTTGATAAGGCACCTTGTCTATCTTTATTTTTAAAAGGAATTTCGTGCATAATAGTAAGGCACATGAACAGACCCTTCTCTTTTTCTTTGCAGATGTATTCTGCAGTTTCACCACTTATCATATTTGCTTTGACGTTTCATCCAAAAGTGATGACATTCACTGGTTGTTAATACCCAGCAAAAATTAAACACAGAAATATTCAAGTCCACAACATCCTCAGATGACAGAAATTCAGAATCAAGGCACAAGCTATACTTCAGCTGCTATACAGCTCTATAGTATAACTGGAACGTGGGGCAAAACATGACAGCAATGCGGCTCCAAGTACAAATTATGTCTGCTTTGAATTGTCAGCCTTACAGAGCACTAGCACTTCAGAATGTGTTATACCTGGAAGCACGAAAACAGAGTAAAATGCCCAAAGGACATGAATTAACTCACGCTATTGAAACCATGCATTGTAACAGATCTTGTAGGATACATACCGTATGAGCAAGCAGTGTTTTGAGACCAAAGTAACACTTAACAGACATGGATCAGTTAACAATGGAGTGATAACCTTAACCCCAAATGTCCTGGTTTCTGTCATTTGAAAACTAGGAATCCTTTTAATGTAGGCCTGGTACTGTACACAATGATTTAACTCATAAACTTTATGAGAAAACAGAAGTGGCTTCTTAAAAATGTTATACAATGGATACATTGAAATGATACTTAAAATCTATTTTTAATAATGAACACAAAATTAAACTGTCTAAAAATTACTTTAACATAAGGAAAATACCCATAATAAAAAAAAATATTTATTGCTTTCCAGGAAAACACACGCTTAGTTAGACCTCTAAATGTCTGGAGTAGAATCAGTACCCTGAGTAGACTTTAAGGACTTGGCATGTTCATGCACTTCTCATTTTAATTTCTGTCATTTCTTGGTAAGAAATAACATATTCTGAACAACCAGAAACACTCTGCTTGTCTAGGTGAAAACCAGCCACATTTCTGTTTTACCTGGAGAACCTTACCTCTTACCACAAGGTCGGCTGAAGCTGAGGAGTTGTCCACAATCGTCTGAGCGGTGCACGTGTACCTCCCTGCGTGCCGCAGCTGAACGTTTTTAATGAGCAGCTCACCGTTGGATTTAATCTGTCACAAAAATAGCACTTAGTGAAGCTGGTAAACAGCCCTGTACACCCATGTGATACCTGTCTACACATCCCTCCCACCTGATATACAGTGGCTGCTGTTTCCAAAAAGCGAGCGCTTACTTCGAGAATGGATCACCCTCAAAGATACATCTGATTTATATGGCAGCTGCTGAAAAGCGTCCTGTGTTTCCTGAGGAGCTGCTGCTCTTTACTGGACATGAAAAAACCAGCTGTCTTAGTAAATGGTTTTTTACAAGCCAACACCTCCCTCTTCCTTTTTGAAGCCTGTATCTGACCATTAAATTTAGTCGAGAATTTTTCCATGAACAGCAGTCAGATGATTTTTCTGCACCATTACTTGCTTTTTTACGCGAGTTTGTGTGATAACATGCCATGGAGTCCCGCTAACAGAGCGGGATGCTCTTTGGCTCTCCCTCTACAAGCCTAAAGCAGTCCCGACGTTTTTATCGCAGAGAGGCTACGATCCCAGCCGAAATAAAGACGCACCAAAGAGACACTAAAATGCAGCGACCGCGAAGAAGCGATGGCGTTCAACACGCGTCACGTGTGTTGAGGAGACCTGCGCGGCGGTGTCGGTGATGGACAGGACGACGGCAGTAACTGTAACCGTAACCCCCGGGCCGGGCCGCCGGGGTGCCGGGCCGGCTCCAAGCCAGCGCGGACCAGGGTGGCCCCTTCTTTCGGCTCCCCGGGACGGGGTGCCCGCAGCGCGGTCTCAGCCTGGGGTGGCGAGCCCCCTGCCCCACTGGCCGTGCCACCCCCCCGCCGCCCCGGCTCAGCTCTCGCTGCTCCCTGGCAAACGGCGTCAGGACCTCCAGGGAAGCAACTGACTGTTGGGTGAGGCTCAGACCCTCATCATCATCCTCATCATCACAGACCCTAATCCTTCCTCAACACTCTTCACCAATGCTAGACTACTGGGAAAATAGACAGCTACGGTTTCGGAGGGATAGGAGGTCCGCTATCTGCTGCTACCTGTGGTTGTACAGAGAGGCAAACTGAATAAAAACCCCCTGAGTAACTAGGTGTGCACCTGTACAACAAGGAGTAGAAGAGAGACCGCTACGTACACCACAGCTATTCTTAATGAAAAACACATTTTATGTTAAGATATTTACACGAATGTTTAAAAATAACACAGTTAAAATAATTTTGCTTATCTATCCTGCGGTTTATTCCTGAAAAAAGATTATAAGGTTAAATCACGGGGTTATACATGTGTCAGTCTTAAAGGTATTCCAGAAAAAACCCAAATGTTCTCTCTAAAATATATCTGACTGCTCTCATGAAAGTCAGAATGTTACAAAATATTAACAGATGGATTTATACCACACTAGACCAAAAGGGGCAACATTCAGATTTCCTAACTCACTGCAGATTGTCCAGAAATGCAATTTTTTTTAAAAAAACCCAAACAAACACTGAGGTAACTCACTGCTATCCTGAAACATTCACATGCAGGAACAAAAGGAATTCAGATGCAAAATGGCATGTAAAAAAAAATTTGCTGAATACTTAGGTGTAAGAACTAGTGTCATCATCACAGAAGGTTCTAGGGAACAGCAAAGACCTTCAATACAATCTCAATTATGAGCTGTCATTAGTGTCTCTGCATGAAGAAATGAAATAAAGCTATGTCATCCGGTTTATGTTTCCCAATCAAAAAGGGGGGGGGGGTAAAGTTAAATCTTTTCCAAATGTTCTGAAACTGGAATGCCAGTTTAAAGTCTATATTTAGGGGAGATGAAAATAGCCAGATAATACTGTCCTTTTTCTTTCCAAACTCCAGTGAGGATTTTGGATGCCAGCTTCAAATTTCAGCACAAACTAAAATCTGTTAATACCAATTTTTTTGGTCCAACATAAGAATTCACATCTTTAAGAAATTACTGAGGTAAACTGTTGATTGGATAAAATGAGAATCAAGCACACATGAAAGAAACTGCTTAATTCTGGCTAGCAATACTTCAGCTGATTGCCTTACAGGGTCAGAGAGAAATGCAGGTTACCCTGTACCTTTTCAATTTTTGAGTGACACAAGTGCTATTAGCAATGATCAAACAGTTTAGTTGTATCAGTGAACCATCCAATATTCTTGATGTATTTCAGTCCATTTCTCTTTTAGGTATTACTAAACTATGTCCATATATATATATATTTTCACACTTTTCACTCAAGACTAATATGACAGGGCTTTTAATTCAATTTGCCAAAGCGCATGCAGGATACAGAGATGAGGTGAGTCTGGGACAGCGGCATTTCTGTACAGGTTCCCCCCCCAGTTTATTCATGAGAAGTCCAGGGGGAAAATCTGGGGGGATTACTGTATAAGCGAACACTGGCTGCCTGCCTGCCTAATCACATTTAAGCCTTTTTTGTCTACAGTGGTCTAAGCAACACTGTCAATGGCTTTCAGGAAGAAAAATCAGTGGGAGTGTCAGTACTTCTATGGGAGCAGAGAGGGCGGCTACCTGCTTCTCTGCCCTCCAAAAAATTACAACAAAGAAGCTGCAGAAGTTCAAACTCCTTGAGTTTTCAGTTCCTGGTTTTTTTCCGTTTTGTTCGTACCAGTTTTGCTTTTAATAAAAAGGACAAACAGTTCTCTGTTTGAGTGCTGTGTATAAACCTCTAGTTTATTAACACTAAATGTCACCCTAGAAAGAACCATGCTGCCTGTGAATCTCAGATCATTGCTTGCAGTTTGATCTGCAAATAACCATAAGCAAAGGTTGGGCAAAGCAATAAGGTTTAGAAAAACTGCATAAACTCAGAATTCTCATAATCGTATTATTACTTCAATAACAAATTATTACAAATTCTTACTAGTCTTCGTACTCATTAATTCCTATGTTAGCACTTTAATTAAAACACTTTATTATATTTATTAATCATGCGCCCATATACTTGCTCTAACATTAATTTCTCATACGGGAACTTGGTCTTAAAATCTAAATGATGAAAAACAGATGGGAAAATGTAACAATTTAAAAATCGACAACCCTTATATATGGTATTCTATCTTGCTGGTTCAGAAGCTCTCCTGGAGCAAGGTTTTATGCAGTTGGTGATGAAGCTTTCCATACCTCAGAAGAAGCCTCAGTTCTTGGTGGTAAAAGAAGAGCTTGCAAAGCAAATAAAGAGCATGGGCATCAGCAAATTTTGTCCACAAATTAGATATGAATGCACTGTATGTTTTCATTCAAAAACCTCAGCTCGGCTGAGTTTAAAAATGCCTTCCTTAACTCAGAGAAAACTGAATCACAGACTGGAAACAGTGATAGCAGTACTCAGGGATGTTCCAAGGGTATCTGTGGTTCACCACTCAGTTATTTACCAAGTTTCAAGCAAAGACTTTCATCATATGAGCCCTATATTTATGCTTTAATAGTGATGTCAAAAATAGCATTGTATGACCTATTTCTGAGATTCACTGTTCTCTTTTGACTATCACCTTTGCCAGTGCACTAAATTACTGAAAGCCATCAGATCGTTCCCCTGTGTGATCAAAAATCATTTACAGGAATCTAGTCTTTTGACTGAAAGCAGTATCTGCTTCTGCTGGGACCTCAGAGACAATAAAGGAACTTACATTAGTATGAAGCTAACAAGCCCTTTGTAATAATAAAACTAACTTGGCAGAAATAGAAGAACCTGGTAAGCAGAGACAGAGTCGTTTTTTTTTTTTAAATTCAGGTTCAAAAACTAGACATCTGAGCTTCAGAGGTGTTTAATACACAGTGGAGGTAAGATGATAAGAGAATCGATAAGAAGTAATGTGGAAGAGATGGGATTCTTGGTGATGAGATCAGCTTTTCCAAAGCTAGCAATAATTTAAAACATCTTTTACTATTGCCTGTTAATTTTAACATAGAGTTAAAATTATTAAGTCTATGTGAGTTGATGTGAACTGTTTTGTTCCTGCCAGTAGAGGATCTGCTGTGTGGTAGATACAAGTAGAACAGATAATCCAAGAGCTGTTGATGAATGTTAATGTAAATGTGATTATAGCTGTTTTCCTGATCTTGAGATCAGAGATGACATGGGGACAACACCACCAGTGCAGCTGTACTGTCTCAATCGTATTCATAGGAGAGCTTATCTCACTTTGTTTTATAAGCCATGGCTGGCATGAAAGTTACGGGTAAACAAAAAACCCAGCAGGATAATGATGACAGAGTCATTCCCACTGAAGAATCTCTTCCTTCAGTGAACTATATTTATATGTAAAGGAAGTACAGTGCTAATTCTACCCCTGAAATGTGGACTGGGAAATATTTCCAACAAATATATTATTCTTCCTCATTCAGCATACCGCTGAGAATGCCTGAGGACACTGTGCTTTGTACCAGCATCCCTGCGGTAATATGCACTGTTATTTCATTTCCAACAGCAGAAAAAGCCTAGGTGCTTGTTCACTTACACTGATGGCTCACAACTTTACAGCTGATGATGAAAATTCACAATACACTGCAAACTACATTTCTCTAAGCAGTGCTCACACCTGGCTTTCTCAGCTCCTGCTACCTAACTAGGGATGATACATGTATTTTGGTAGTTTGTGAAGTCTCACAAGCACAGAAGTTACAGTTAACTGATTTTGCTGTGTATTTTTTTAATTTTAGCACAGAAGTTGGCACATCTTGATCCTCTAAACAGACTACATTTCTTTGTGCTGGAAATAGCACTGCGGATTAATAATAGGTTTCCTCAAAGGCTTCTGTCAGAGCTAACTGCATGTTGGCTTCACCCTCAGCACTATGTCTTCTGCTTCCCTTCCCCTCCTTGCTCTTAACCACTGACTCCATCCATCTCATTCCATGCTCACTACGTTACTATTAGGCCCTAGCCTCTAAATTTTACCCCAAACCTAGCCAAAATACGTGACTTCCAACTCACTCATGTCTAAAGCGTCTCCCTGATACACCGAGGCACTGAAAGCAATGTATTGAGACAGTGCCTTTGGAGAGTCCTGCCACTCTTATTCAGAACAAGCAGTAGCTCAGCTGATTTGGTTGGCCATGCTTCATCAACAACCACCTGCCCCCTCAGTATATTCAACAAATTGTACTGAATGAGCTCACTATAATGCTGTCTCCCAGGTTTTGTTCCAATCCATACACAGGTTCTTCTTCCTAATCCATACACGGCCTCTTCTTCCTCATCAGTGGGTAACTGAGCTTTCTTATCTGAACATGTTTCTCTAATTCTTTAATTCTCGTCCTGAAGTTTCTACTGATTTCCTGTCACGTAGCTGTAGCTAGACTCCACACTCTGCAAGGAGGATTAACAGGGGAAGCAGTGAAGAAAAATTAAAATCTTTGTATCTTTTCTGTGGCAGAAAACTGTGGAATGTGCAAGGAGAGACTTATACAATAAAACTGTCTACTCAATAATATGTTGAAGCAGGAGCATGCAGTAAAACACTTTTGTCTACCATGTCCAGTCAACGAACTGCAGATGATAATAATTTACAAAACCCAAGCAGGTATTAAGCTATACTATATATATAAAACCTAAGCTTTTCAATCTTTAAATATACATGACAAAAAGCAGATTCATAAATAACAAATCACTGAGCAATAGAGTTTTCCAGATTCCTTGAAATGCTGTATCTCTATGGGACATGAAAGGATGTGTTAAAGTTTAGTTCCTCAATCAAATAATCAGAGGAACAACCATACATAAAGTCAAAAGCAATCAATTTAATAGTAAGATTTCAAAGACTCCATTTGACTCTTCGAAAGCTAACCAATTAGGTTTTTTTTTATTCATTTGAAATATCACCATCATAGGAAATCAAAACAGCACTGACAAATGTTGCTTTGATAAATGAGTTTTAGTACTAATATAATGCAAGTTACTTTTGCCTTCAGCAAATGATGGAGATACCAAAGCTTCCGTTTAAAGAAAGAAGACTTATGCAGGTATTTACATGAATTTCATTAGCATTCCATTATGCGTATGTGACAACAATATTAGTATTATTTTGGGAACCGAAATACTGTGGCTGTATCAAGTTTCAGCATGTTGATCTGCATTGTCGCATAAATTAATAGTGATATTATCAGGAAGACTGATGAGGTTCCTTCAATAACGGGAAATTATAGCACAGAGACCATGCATCCCATATGCAGTACTTTTAATATTCATGATGGAATATTTTTTTCTTTTATGATTGGGTGGCAGCATGGGACTCCACTGCTTAGAGCCCAGCAGCTAGGGCTGCTGCTGTCAAATGCACAACAGCTCACCGCTTTGCATCCGAGAAAGCCTGAGCAAACCTGCCACCCAGTGACTTGAGCTGAGAACTGCCAGAGATGGAAGCGGAAGGCAGGAGAAAATCCCTTTCTTCGCTCACACAGGAAGGAAAACACCCCTTAGTGTAAGAATATAATAATATATGAATGAAACAGAAATACTGAAAGTGCATATTCCTCTTAATTGCATTCTATATAAACTTTTGTATTGGATTAGCTGAATTTTTTAAAAATTCTGCAGTTGTTATTACTTAAGTGCTGAATCGCCAAGTAACTACAAATCGCAATTCCAGACTTCAAACACAATCCTGCTGTCCTCTCTGTCCTGAGTGATGAAGGCTGAGCTGCCCATGGAAGAGGAACTGAGATTATCTGCACTTGCTTTGCATGTGAAAGCCCAGAAGTAAGGCTCAGGAATGCAAAACAAGAAGCTGCCCCTCCTAAAATAATTTCTACCAGTATTGATCAAGTGCAAAAGGAACACAACAAACCAAGAAATATCCTTCAGGGAGACTGAGTTACACACTGACAAATTAACTGATGTTTGGATCTAACTTACTTAACTTTAACTAAGTGAATTAAGAGTTTGTCACTCTTCAGCTACTTCTGCATCTTATGGAGTATCCATCTCTGTTATCTATTGAAAGAGGAAACCTTCCAGCACAAGATTCAATACCCACATGAAGCGAACCACCTCTTTCTCTCTCTCTGCAGACCATAGAAGGTCTGTAGAGACCAAGCTAGCCTAGCAAAGCTAGGCTAATTTGTTTTTAAAATCAAGCACTTCAATAAAGTGTTTTAAATATTGTGGAGTTAATCAGGACCACTAGCTATCTGGAAGATGGAACAGGTGGCTGGGAAACTAAATATTAAGTCAATCTTCACAGAGAATAACACCTTACACACTTGCTGAGGCCCTTATTTGGCCCCATATTTGTTCACTTTCAGTGCTATGCTAGAAAGTGCCCTAAAATTGGGATTACATTTCAGAATTAATTTCCCCTAAAAGAAAAAAAAAAAAAAATTCCTTCTGTTTTCATTATTAAGAGGAAAACCCAGAAATGTGTACCAATGATATAAAAACTGTCGTTCAACATATGACCAACAGGTGGAGAAAGTTCAGGTTCCTTTCTCTTGCATTACACAGTCTTGCATTACAAAGTCCTCTGGTAAAGGCATTTTCACCTTCCTTCCATGCCAAAATCACTGATTCATCAAAACTTTCAGCCTGATTTTCTGTTTCACAGAACACAATTTCTTTGTGTGACTTCTGTCAGGTAGCTAAAAACAATCAACTAAATAAAATTTGATAAAACCAGAGTGGTTTTATTTCCTCTTTTACAAGGAGTACATTTAATGGGACTTTGCTCTTTAAGCTCTTACTTTGACTGACACTCAGACTGATTCCAGCCTTTATCTAAGGACAAACTAATGTCATTAGGAGGTGATTCAAGCTTTTTCAAGGTATTCCTATGCACTGATTAGTACTGAAGTGTAAATATAAACCTATCACAAGTGTGGCTTAATAGCCACATGCAGGAAATGTTTTGAACAATGCTAGTGTACTGGTGTAGATCTACATATTTTGTAATTCCTGAGGCAACACAAAATACACTGCAAACTCCTTAGCACCCTGCTACTAAGTTTGGACACAGACTTTCAGGAGGTTTACTGCAGAAAGGGCTTTATGTCTTTGGGTTTCAATGTTGTTCGGCTGATCTTAGCATACTTCTACCGTCTTGTTGGACAAGGACTTTTTCTCTCACTGAAAGACAGCAGTGTGACTTCTTAGGAACGTCTACAACTCAGTAAATGAACAGGCTGCAGCAACTCTGACTCGTCAAAGGACTGGTTTGTTCCAAAACAGACTAGAATAGTTATGCTTGAAACATCTTCTCGCATGGGGATAAACAGACGTTGCAAAAGAAAGAGAAAAAAGAATCTCTTGGTCCATGGAAAATCAAATAATATTGCCAGCCTAGGAGAAAGACTCTGCAGGAGGCACTTTTAAGTGGTACATCATTTTAAACGTGGAGCTGAAACTGAACGTGGCCCCTGGCGATCCCGGACACTACAGGCACCTTTAGGAACCTTCTCTCTCCACATCCACAGTTCCTCTTGGGAGCACAAAAAAAAAAGTATCTAAATTTGAGAATTTTTGTATCATTTAAACCCAGAACAACAGAATAAATATATACATGTGGGCAACCACTCTGAGGTTGTTGTTGAATATTAGGTAAATTAGCATGTAATTAGACATAACCAGAGGGGATTTCTACTTGAGGTATTAATTTTGAATAAGCCTGATAGAAGACTCTAAAAAGATAACCATACATGCAAACACGAAAGATCTACGATTCCTCTTTCTGTGTGCCAAAACGAGTGTCTTTGTATTAACTTGTTTAGCCTTCTCACAAACTCTTCTTGCTCAGTGTTTACAGACTGTTTGACTCCTACCCACCATCTGGCCCAGTCTCGTGCCAAATTCCAGAAACGTTGATGAGAAAAACATGGGTAAGTAAAAGTGAATGCATATGCACACTTTTTTGAGATAATTTCCACCCTGTTTACGATCAGGCTACCTACTTAACAGCTATATTGACTATTAGTCAGAGTGGGGTTTAACTGAGGTACCAAAATACTTACATCAATTTAGATATCTGATTTCAGGTATCTACCTGCAAGTTTCTACATGTCTGTAAGGTGTCTAAATTGTAATTTTATTTTATGTTCTTAGCCTACTGCATCTTTCTAGACCTGAACCAACACAACAGAAAAAGGAAAATAGAAAAGACAGCTATTCACAATAAAGAAAACTAGGCTTTCACATATTAAATAAGGATCTATAGTATCTTACCATAACATTCCTTTCATAATGTTCGTGCTCTTTCTCAAAATCTATTACAAAGCCATTTAGAGACCAAATAAATGTCAGGTCTAATGTGGGATCATGGGATGCAATGCATTGCATGGTAGCATTCTCTCCAACGGTGACATCAACATTCAACGGAGCTAAAGTAATCCTTGTAGCTTCTGTGAAGTTAACGGCAAACATGGAAAATTCCAATAAATAAATGTTTATCCAAATGTAAGCTCAGCTCCATAAGTGTTTGATTATACATTAAACCACTCCCTCAAAGTCTAGTTTACATGTTATTCCAAACTCTAGTTTACATGTTATTCATGCAGCTACATTTCAAAGGACCAAACTAAAGAGAACAAAGGAAACCTTTTACAACTGAAATGCCTACCTTCTATTTAGCTGTCCTTTGAAAATGGCTACATTTCAGTCTCTGAATCACATTACTGACTATTTAAAGCTATTTTTATTCATTGACTATATCTCAGGTAGAAAGAAGACAGATGATGAATCTTAAGTGACTTGTGTTGCATTTGTTTTTATTATAATATTTCTTACGCTTTAAAACCTGTCTCTTTAACGAATGGAAAGTTCTACTCTGTTTTCAGGCTGAGTCAGATTTCCATTAGAGCACTGCAGGGACTGAGATCTTAATTTATCTACTGAGAAAAAAATATAATGGGTGCATAACAAACTACACAAATAACTACATGTGGAAAGGAAGAGAAAATAATACAACAAAGGGAGAAAGCTGTATATCCCCCAGCAATGTCTCTTATTATTACAGAAACAAAAAAAAAGGCAGAGAACTCATACAGCAAATTAGCAACACTGTTCTGGAAGGGACTCACTGGATTGCTGACACCTGTTCCTTTTTTTTCAATTATTATCATAAAACAAAAAGCCACAGAGTATCTTCCTTTTGCCATGACATATAATATCTTTCCCACCAATACAGAGTGGGAGTAGGGTACCAAAACCTGGAAGACAATAGCTGTAAGAAAAGAGCTATTGCTACTAGTTAAGACCTAGGTTCGAGCATGTGCCAAGGAGCACACTACACTCCACCATACACAGTACAGCAAAAAATCCTCAATAAACCTAACATTTCTTGTCAATCTGCCTTTGAGAGAAGCCTTCCCCCAGATCCTACTCTAGTAATGTAAAACCTGCTTAATACTGAGACTATGAGGATGGCACAACTACTGTTTTTTGCAGAATGGAGCATCTCATAGTCCATTGGAGCAACCTGTTAACATCTGATCTCTAAAGTCTTAGCTATGGACACCTGCTTAGGATACCTGCTCCATTCTAGCGTTGTGCCTGTATGTTCAGCATTTGGTTCTACCATCAGTGATTTTCTACATGTTTACATAAAGTATTCTACCGGTCTATGAAGTTGCTGAAAAAGTAGTCCAGTGGCAGTGAACAAACAGCGTGTGGGAAAAACCATCAGACTTTGCAGTGCCTGCCAGCTTCAGATTTAACTTTTTAATTTCCTGTAGTCATGTGCAATGTCTGAGAAGTTTTATGGGCCACACGATGTGCTTAGGAATACCATTTTCAAAGCATTTTTCGTCAACCCTCATCATTGTCCACAGTGTGAAAATAATTTTGAAATATGTCATCTGATCCTTCTGTTTCTGCTTTGCTGCAAGGGATATGTCTTAGTCTTTTGGTTCTCCTTTTTAGATGAACCAGAGCAGAATTCTCCAAAATTTTAAAATTCTTTACACCTAGTTTATTAGGTTTATAAACACATAGTTTAAGTGTGTCACTGTGCAAATTTTGTATGCAAATGTTGTTCCTGATTTTAGAAGGTATGATATAACTATTAAGGGGCTGGATATTTATTTACATAACCTTTCAAAATAATTAAATGCCTGAGGGTAATATTAAGACATATAAAACTGCAGAAGCTGATAAAAAGTAACCTCAATTATTAAAGGAATCTGATTAATCAAAATAAAGTCTTACAATTCAATTAGTACAATACGTTTGGTATAAATCAGCCAGAAAAATGCTTTCATATGATCTGATGATACAGATTAATTCTTACATTAGTACAGCAACATTGTCACATTCAGCATGATTTCTGGAACAGACATTAAAAAATGTATTTGATAAATGAGTCTTCTATTATCAGTGATAATTGACAGGCATAGCTGTTCATGAATGTCATCTTTCCTGCCTGTATTCTACAGCTATTTATTTATTTGACATCAGATTTAAAATACACAATTAAGGATATCACTACTCAATCAGTAAATACTAATACCCATAAAGGAAAGGAATTTAGTAGTGCAATCATATGGCTATATGCCCCATCTCACAAATTTAATGCATGTTTCTTTAACTGCAATGCTCTCTCAAACTTGCTTACCCCACCAACAAAAAAAGAAAAGAAAAACTAAGGAAGGTCAGTAAGAGTCTCATTTCTCTGTTTGAGTCATGGCCCCAGAATCACACTTTAGCCTGGGTGCTAAGCTACCAAACTGAATGAATACATTAAAATATGTTAATTCAATGGATCAGATTTAATAATCTCTTATGGAAAAATCAACCCTGAAAACTGAGATACAGTCTCAGAGCTGATGGAAACATACCTCATTTCTACTGAGCAATATGCTTTAAAAGCATCAATTTATTGTTTAATGAGCAATTAAATTAGAAAGAAAAGATACAAAATGGCTTCCAGAAGTAGTGCAATGTTGGAATCAAAATTAGTGATTTTGAATTAAGGGATTCTACCTGAAACAAACGGATGCAATTTAGAGGATTACCTGTCATTTCCAGAACACCAGTGCTATTAGCTTTTCCTCGGTTATTTTCTGCAAAACAGGTGTAGCGACCTTCATCCAACTTTGTGATATTGATAATTTCCAGGCTCCCATCATCCCAGATACGTATGCTTTTGAAAGGGCAAAAAACACATAAAGAGCAATCAGATTTTATATTAGAAAGCAATACTTTCAGTAGAATTGTGGTAAGTGAAAGAACAAACCACAAACACCTCTTGGAAGCTCACATCTACCTACTGCACTTATAAACGCTCCTACAGTAAGAAATATTTAAACAGACTCTGGCATCATCATATGCCTCACATTGCTGGAGCAAGACAGTGTACTTTCATTCACTTGTAGTCATTCAAATATTTTTCTTACAGTTTTGTGATACAATTCAATTCTGAAATGTGAACAGCACCAGACTGGTTTAAGTTGGATACCCTGCTAGCTACCCGGATCCACACTGCTAGTAACATTTTGCCATATCGTTTTCCTGAAATTACACATTGTCCTGCTCCTGAAGTCTGCAAAAGTGAGAACTAGCCTACAGGATAACTAGAAACATAAGGCGATGTTTTTAAGACTCACAGTGTCCACTATCAGGCAATACTAACCGGCTCCCATTTACAAGCAATTCTGTTCCTTTGCTCCACGAGAATTTTGGCTTAGGAGCAGCTTTAGGCTTGCATTCAATGATTACACGGCCCCCTTTAGCTGCTAGGATTTTCTTCTTCATTGGGTTCAGTTCAAAAGTAGGAGGTGAAGCTGAAAGCAAAAATTAACACAAGTATTGCTTGTTAGTGATTTTTCTGCAAAACACAATTTGTTTGCAACATGAAGTAAACGACAGAACTATTGAATTGTATACAAATGTCTACTATTCAGATCAGTGAGAAAAATATTAATGATACAGAGATGTGCTGAGTAGATGGTGATCTAAAAGAAATAGGAAAAATCATTATGTAGTTCTATGTTGTGTTACACCAGAGGTTTCTTTCTGTTGATTTCTGAACTTCCATCTAAGTTTAATCTAACAAGATCAAAGTCCACTGAAATCAATAGGAAGTTCCTCCCTTTCAAAGGCCTTTTGATCAGTCCTAATAAAATTTAGATTCCTGGAGACCAATTTCTGTAAAAAGTTGCTCACTCAATCATACTTTCAAAGAATAGTTGGTTTTACTTTTCAGTGGTTTAAACCCCCCTCTAGCAACTTTAAGGTTGTGCCCTTCTTCCTCTTTGTAGTTTTCTCTTTGGCCGACTGGCCTTAGGTATAGTCTCAGATGTACAAGAGTAATGAGACATGACTCTAGCAAGCACCACACTGATGTATCTGAGGTCAGACCTTTGCTTACGAATTTTCTCTTTGTTAGTAAGCAAATACAAGAAAAAATGCTTTTAATTATTTTGCATCTCAGCATACCATCATTGTTAATCATGCTAGCAAGTGTGTGCACAGCTTGAGGAAATAGGGCTATTAGTTATTACAGCAGTACAGTGAAAAACTCTGATAAACGTCCACACCTTACCAACACTGAATTTTGAAAATGTGCATGCAAAAAGTGCTCATTTCTGGGTAATCCAGGCTGGTAGTGAGTACATAGTAATGGAAGAACAGGAAGTCAAAACTAGTTTAGCTCTTGGGAAAGTGCGGAGGCAAGCGTGAGATGGAAAGCACACAGGGTAACTACTGCAGGGAAATCTCGGAAAGCCGTGCCATACAGCCGGTATGCCTGCTCTAATGACGTCAGTACAAACGTCAGAAATTGTTTTAAGCCTGAGCACTCTGGATCTGAAAGTCAAACTTTCAACAGGATGCTCCTTAGGGAAACACAATGGATTACTAACTACATCCAGCCATCAAATGGGACAGCCGCATTGCACGCAAACATTGCAGCTGATCTGAATGCGCTGTAGAAGGCAAAAGCAAAGGGGAGAGTGAAGAGGAAGAGCTTCAAAGGCCTGGTGACTGACAACATGGTTTCTAAATAAGCAGATTTTGCCCCACAGAGGCGTGAGGATAGGTGAGCAAAAAAGAAAATACTTCTCAACCAGTTTGAGTGGGTAGTCAGCAACTCTATGCACTTTGTATAATTTCTGCACTACCAGTTCCTCTGAGGGGTAACAGCAGCAAGCACGCATCAGAAATAATTCAGCAAACATTCAACATAAATTAATAACTGGATTCCTCAGGTTGTTACCAAAACCCAGCTAGGGAGCTCAAATAAACGCCACCGCACCTAGATTCAGTGAGAGTTCTTAGCTTTATCCTCACAGGAATCGGTTACCAAACAACGCTTGCAAATACGACTGCTATCTTACTCAAACCTGAAATAGTAAATAGAGCAAGTAATTCCACTGACCCACAATCTTCAGTTCAGCATTTGCATAAATAATTCCATGCGTGTTTTCTGCTATACATTGGTACATGCCGGCATCGTCGAAGCTCAGACTTTGCATTCGTAGTTCGCCTTTCCGGAACTAAAACACAGAATCAATAAAACAACAAGATATTCATATACACTACATATGCTGAAGCATTCACATCCATCTACATTTCTTCTTTTTTTTTAGTAACAGTGTTCAGAAGATAGTCCCTCACACAACATTCAGGCACTGATGAGATTTTATTTTATCCATCTTATATTTCAGTCTTTGTGACAATGTGTTCACCTTTTTTAAAAGAAAGATTCAGTGTCGATTGATATTTTTCTGGAAAATTCTTAGCTGAGTGGCGGTAGACACATCTATTCTTCAGTCCACTGTTACCTTACTAATGCAAACACTACTGATTCAGAAATAAGAAACAAGAAATTAAATTCATTTTATGCACATAAGCTTTGTTTCGCCATGCTCAGTGTTTAGTATGTTATATTGTATGTACATTGTTTTTCAACAGTAAAAGGTCAAAGCAAGTCCCAGTGAGGTAGTTTTTCAGAAGATTCTTCTGGGAGGTAGTATAAACTATTTTCTATTACTTTGTTTTAATATAAAAAGAAAACTCAGTAAATCAAAATGAAGTATTTGATCTATTTCTAAAAAACTGTGTAGAAAAATGCACAAAGTGCAGTGGGGTATTTTGTAAATTACAAATAGATGTCAATCAGTTTTTGAAAGATCATGTTAATAAATTCTGTTTTCTTGTGAAAATGAAGCTGAAAAGCTTTAAACTTTGTATATGAGTCAACTGGAGTGCACAGAGTAGTGGAAGATTAAAAGAATACTACTTATCTGAAAAAAAGAATAGATTAAAAGAATCATATTTCCTGTACTGTTTTACTGAAAAACATTTAAATCAGATTTTCTACAAGAAATCTTTGTTTTGTGCTAAGTGAAATACCTAATTAAAAATTATCTGATTTAGAAACAAGCTATATTCTCAAGGCAATTCAAATATTTTTGCTATTTCCATTTGGAAATCATCTCATAATATTAACACACAGCATAATCTTCTGGTGTACTACTGGAGAATTACACACTGCTTTCTGCAATCCGGTACGCAGCTTTTGTCAGTGAAAGCCAAGTTCAGTGGGGACCATCAGCAATTCACTTGCTAAATTACTTGTTTGTAATAACTGCAGAAGCTAGAAAACAGCATTGTTTTTTTCTGGTTTAAGCCATCTCCATATGGCAGATGGTGATATCCCTGTTCTCCCTCCAACCTCCCACATTTTTCTTAAGATACACAGCCAAAACAATGCTGCCTCACTGTCTTTTTTTGTTTGCTTGTCAAGATCAGTGTCACCACAGCTCAACAGATGCAGTGTTACATTGTGCCCTCTTCTCTTCTTTTTGTTCTTTAATGGCTCATCATACAGTATAAGCAATGGGTATTAAATAGGTTGTTGAAATTCCTGGACAAAAAATCTACTTTGTTTAAACAAAATATCCAATGCAATAAACTGAAATTATCAAATGGTACTCATTTAAACTTCACATAATCTAAAATAATGGAATTTTGCAATATTCTGTGGCTAGAAAAAAATGTGAACAAGTACATGATATAGGAACACCACTGATAATTTAAAAATTACTTTCTTGTCTCCACTGGCTGTGTTTTGTCTTACATTTTTGAAGACACACTCATGTATAACGTGGTAAAAAGGATTAGTTTTAGAGAGAAGCTGATAGACATTTTTTATCCAAAGAGAAGAAAATAGGATTTACTAAAAAAGGCCTGGAGAAAAAGGGATATCCACCTCCCAAACATGTGGTCAAAAGACAAGTTTGTAAAACTCTGAGCTGAATATTAAAGAGCCTAAAGAAATGCATTTCAAAATTGAAGAGACGATTGAGACAAAACTTTAAAAAACACATTTTAATGCCTAATGCAAGTGGAATCAGCAAATATTTTTATCATTACAATTCTTTTTTTTTTAACCTTTTAATAAAGCATGCTTCAAAAAATCTTTTCCATCAGCTAACCACCAGTCCTGCCTTATCTATGGCAATATACTTACCGAGGCACCATTCTTCAACCACCTAATTGTTGGAATAGGCTTGCCCGTAGCTACACAAGGCCAGTATAGGTCACTGCCTATATCCTTCTCTGTGTCATTGATATGTTCTACCCACTCGGGAGAGGCTGAAGAATAAAAAACATGATGCCTTGTAAATACAGGAGACACATATTTAATTAGCATTATGTTCTATTAATTCCACTGCTTCTTCCATGATACTTACCAGGCAACACATAGTAATGATGATAACTCAGCAATGCACCAGCACAAGAAAGAAGTGAAGATGTTTTTGTCTTACCACATAGACTCAAAGTAACTTAAAACTATTTTTTATAAGAAGAAAATGTGGAATTGATTTAATGGTTCATGAACGTCCAAAGACATAAGATGTTACCACTTAGACTGACCGGTAGATTATACTATGTGGAAATTACTCAGTAACACCATAAAAACGAGTTAAATGACATGAAATTGTGCAAAACCATGTATATACTGAAAGGGTTTCTAAGAAAATATTCTCTTGGTCCAGAGAAGATATTCAAGAAATTAATACTGAAAATGCCCCAGCACTTTTGCTTTTGCTAAGCAAATGAACCTCTTTATTAGCTTTATCTATTACAAGCAGTAACAACCTTCCCACACCAATTTTGAATTATCCCACTGAAGTTCAAGCACTTAACTGAAGACTTTAACTCAGGAGATGTTCTGTACAGTCAATGAAAAGAGACAGAAATCTTCTGAAGGTAATTCAGATGTTATGTACATGCCACCATTTTGTGGCGTAAGTCTCAGTCAAGGAGTCAGGTTACTTGGGATGATTCCACTATGAGCAGTAAAATACAATTTTTTGGTTCCCTCATTTAACCAAATGCATGAAGGAAAGGGACAGAGGCTGGAGGAATAGAAAAATTGAGTGTAGCTAGTAAGAGACATAGCTAAGACAGTTAGACAAACAAAATAAGGAAACAAGAAAGCAAAACAGACCTAATGATCTCTTTTCTTCCTGGAAGTTCTTTCACTTCAAGTACTCTAAATTTATTTACTTTCCATTATGCACAATTATATTAATACTAGCACACATTACTGTCAAGGTGTATATACAGCTATCATAACAAGACAAATTGAGTAGCTGTTCAATTAATACACTAATGTTATGCCTGGCACTCAATGCATGAGTTCTGATTTTGCTCAAATAACTTGAACAGCAGTGTGTCAGGATGATGCTATGAGTCAGCACTGACATCAAGTGTGAAAACACAGATATTTCCAACTGAAGTAAAAGCAACATAGATTGTGAAGAATAAAATTGTTCTACCTACCTTGTACATAAACTCTTGCTTGATGTTTATCTTTTCCTTTATAGTTTTCAGCCTCACACTCATAAAGTCCTTCATCTTCATATTGAATGTTGAAGATCTTAAGAACTGCACCAGACATGCTTATCTCAGCAGTGGCTGGCATGGGTTCAAGGTATTTACTCCATCTGAGCTCAGGAACCGGACTTGAAAAGGTATAGTAAAGTACAAATCAGCATGTTCAAGGACTGGCTGTTAAATTGCAGACTACAAAAAAGTGTTTGATGATGAAACATGTATTTTCATTCCCCTGAATGAAAGCAAACAGTGCTCTACAATAACTTTAAAACACACTTACTTCCCAAGAGCAAAACACTCCAGTGTCACGTTTTGCCCCAGGAGAGCATATGTGTCCTTGAACTTCACCTTGATATCAGCAGGATATACTTTTGCACCTAACAGGAAAAAAGAGATTCTCAGAAAAGGCACAGCAGAAAGGAGTACAGCTATAAAAATTTCCACAGTTCAAGAAAACTGTTCTTAAAATTCCAGACAAAATTCTTCTTTACAATGAATAAATAGCCTGGCCATCCATGAAGTCTGATTTAGCACTCAACTTTTAATAGTAAGGCAGAATTGTTTTACTCAGCAACTAGTTATCTTTCCCTGGACTGTAATGCCTAACATTTTTTACAGAACAATGCTTTAACATAAACTTATTTACTTCCATTTTAAGTGTGACAATGTACTGTGTGTGTGGGTAGACAAAAGCCTGAGTCTCCAATTTCCACAGATTCTTTTACTGGATGGAATGTTTTGAACTACTGTGAATTTAAGCTCAGTATTATTTTAGTAAGGGTACGAAGGAACTAGAGCCAGCAAATCTACAGATTAATGAGGGCACAAGGATGCAAATGTAATCAAATCTACCTACTGGTGATCCCTGTAGGACTCCTCTTGCTGTTCTTCTAGATGAAGATCTCAGTGTGAGTATTGGCCATGGAAAATTTGGACAAAGATCACTGATTTTTAATTACTCAAATTCAATCACAGTTCTTCACTGTAATATGGGAAATTTAACAGATAAAAGGGTCACTGAAATCTTGATGATTAGTTTGTGAGACTCTAGTGACTGATAGTCTGAAGTGGCAAAAGTGAACTTGGTTACCATTTGGAAAACATGCAGTTTTCATGAAGAAATGGTGGCAAATAATCTAGTAACACAAAGCCACATAGGTGTTTTAGGGGACTGGCCATGAGACACAAAGCCCTTAGGCTACTGTTGGATAGGAAATTTCAGCAGGGGAAAAGGATTTTCCATTTTCATGGGGGATTTCCTGGGAAACAAAATTAATTCCTGAAGCTGTTTATCAACTTTTACATAAAGTTTCTGCTTTACAGGCATAACCCTTTGAACCAATGCCAAGATCAGAAAAGATATTAAAGATTTTGGGATGAGTACAGGGGCTTATCACATAAAAGAGATGGGGACTCTGGGGATGAAACTCTGTTCTCAATGATATGAAAGGAAATTCGTGAATGAATCCAGGGAGATTTCCTTCACAGAGTTTTCACTGTGAATTGGAATGATGTGGACCTCTGTATCTGGTAAACTAAATAACATTGTGCAGTAGCCATTATAACTTGCCATATAATCCTCCTCACAGAGCTGAAAGTAGTTATGAACGAGCAAAATTAAAATACAAACAGCTAGAACATTGCATGCACATAGTATTTCCAATAAATACTCACGATCGGACTGTGGAATAAGCGGAATAAATTTACTGAATACACTCTTTGTTATTGAAGGGCTGGACACAAAACACGAATAATTGCCCTTATCTGATGCTTCTACATTTGCGATGTAGAGGTTGCCGTTCGTCTGTGACACAAATCGTCGTTTGTCCAAAGCAATGAATACCGGGAACTCATTTAGAAGCCAGCGATAACTGAGATCATCTGGAGGAAAATATTTTCTAGTCAATATTAAAACCAAATACTATCAGCTACTTAAGCCATGGAATACTGCGTGCATATAAGTTACTCCACTCTGATTTCTAGCTTACAGATCTTTTTCTTTGGGAGAGGCAGCTGTATGAGAGAGAATATACGTGTCCCAGTAGTCAGCTCATACCTGTCTACGCTGAACATCGGGGTATTGCTCCCCTAAGTGCAGGTTACTGTGCACGGCTGCAGTGCCCACGGCTCCCTGTGGGCACAGCCTTCCCACAGGAACCGGAGTGGGGTGGGAGGAGATGGGCAGCGGGGTCTTGCCCTGACCCAACTGAGGAGCTGGGAAGCCCTTGCCAGTATTGCGACTAGAAATTTTAACTAGAAATATGTCTCAATTCTTCAGTTCCCTGCAATACTCAGACACGGAGTATGAAAACTAAAACATTATCGCATTTTACGTGCAATGTGCTGTAAAAGAGATGCTAACAGCCAAATTCACTTTCACGATGGAACTGCAGATGCTTGAGGTTACGGGCACAATCCCTGTAAAGCTCTTCGCTAGCTCATGCTGAGAGAAAGGTCATGCTTCCAGAGCGTAAATCACCACATCTCCAACCCCTCTACTGCCTGCTGCTGTTCCATGATTTTAACAGGAGCCCATGATCATTTCTGTTGTGGTGACTTCATTGGGTGGAATGAAGCTGGGCCCTGTCCAAGGTCAGCAGAAAGTCTGGGATGACACAATGACATGTACTCAGGTCTTCTGAATGGTAGGCCAAGCCTCCCCGCCGTTATCCAGATTAGTTTGAATCATGCTATCTGTTATATCAAAACCTGTTTGTGAATTCAACAATATCCTTTACACATGTTCAACTACAAGCATATTCAAAATGGAAACCTAACCTAAACCATGATTCTCAAGCTACATAAAAGTTACTGTTTAAGTAAATGTAAAGAAAACTTTTAAAAATAAATATTATTTTGTCTTGCACTCTTAAGCAGTTACAAATGAAGCATGTTAAGCTGAATTACCTGGGTAGTGGTAAGGGGGCTCACAAAGAAGCACTGCGCCAACACCTTCTCGCACTTTAACCTCATAGCGTTCCTCAGGTGGAAAGGGATCCAGATCTAGTTTAAAAAAAGGGGTGGGGAGTAAAAGTGTGTTTTTCACTGCAATTATTTTTTTTTTATTATTTTCAGCCCTGTAGAGATTAATATGGAACTACAACAATATATAACAAAAAGATACATATGGACCCATAATGCCAGTTTTGCTCATTTTAAGTTAGTCATAATCAAGTGCAATGTATTTTTTTTACAATATTTTAGTCATCATAACAGCAAATGCCAGGGAAAAATAAACAACAACAAAAAGTGGTACAGATTGTATACCTAAGAGTAGTCAGGTGAGCTGCATTTGAAGAAGCAATCCCAGGAAGAGAGAGGACAAGGATTTTAGGTTATTTTTCAACTGGCTTCTTCAAAATGCAAGTTTAATTCTTCACTGTAACTTGAAGTGGCTTCTCTGAAATGACCTGGCTGCGCTCCCTGACAACTCCAGCAGCCAAGGACAGGTAAGCAGTTAGCTCAGACACATCTTTTGTGCCAGAGGTTTGGGACAGAAGTGACTCAGATCCCAGGAGAAACCTTAGCTGATGCTCTAAACCAACTTCCATGCAGCAGGGTAAAGGGACTGTTGTAAAAGGATAAAGAAACAAGTCCTTCATGGAGCTACATATCATCCCGCAGACTGTGGGAGAACAGTAACGGTATCTGCGGTGTTAAGACAACAGTTGCATGAGTAACTGTAACTAGGTCAATAATTGCACTTTGCTGCTGCTTTTCACTCATTTTCTGTATCCACTCTGAAATTAAACTATAAACATCTTGAGGCAGGGAACACCTCTTATGAAGCTTCTCCATGTCACCGAGCTCAGCGCGATTGCAGAGATCCTGACTGAAGTCCTGCTCTAAATGCTACTGTGGTGCAAACAATACATCCATAATACCCAAGTGCACAGCCTCTGAATGCAATAATCTACCATAGAAATCCTCTAAGATAACTTCATTCAGATTACTTCAGCTTTCCTCAATGGCAGGCAGCTATCCAGTTCTACTAAACTCCCAAGGCTGGCTCTGAGATCTAACTAAAACTTAAGTTCAAGAGCAGCCAGCCAGAAACAAAGAAAAAATCAGGACAGAGCTACATGCAAAAAGAGATAAAGTAGAAAACAGAGACTATTCACTACTATAAAATGCAAAGTATAGCTAGATAGATCCAGCAGACACTCTGCATTATCTAAAAATAATTAATTCCTTAACTTTCTAACAACTGCTATGTTTACTAAATATGGTGCAGGTAAAGGATTCCTCCAAGGCCAACCACAGCTGTCAGACCTGAATGACTACAAGAATTTAGGAAGCAAATGACATTACGCTTTGTCAAATGCATGAAAAAAAACTCTAGGAGAGTTAACATCTGCGTCAAGGAAAAGATGCCTCTCCCAACTTCTGAAAAACTAATGTTTATTTTGCTCAAGCACACCAGAAGATAATACAGATCTTTCCAGTGACTGACTGGATCTTGACTGGGTCAATGCCTAAATGGTAGACATTGTAATGGGCCAC
Organism: Haliaeetus leucocephalus; assembly: GCF_000737465.1. Lineage (NCBI taxonomy): Eukaryota > Metazoa > Chordata > Aves > Accipitriformes > Accipitridae > Haliaeetus > Haliaeetus leucocephalus. Next base: position 4,903,456 of record NW_010972842.1, on the reverse strand, counting down.
TCTAAGGACTTCTGATTATTATTTTATACAATTTTACCCTGTGCCTTACTGCAACGTATGTATTGAGTTCTCCACAACTAGCTCCCAATTAATTTGGAATATTATTCTTTGATAAAAAAGGAAATTAAGTATAACAGACTGACACAGTAGGAATTAACTATTTGACCAGAGAGGTTTTGTAATCAAAGCCAAGGAAGCTCTTTACACAGATTGGAAAACCTGTATTCATGTAATAGCTGTAGTAGTTTGAGTATATTCCCATTTCATTTGCCAGCGTGGACCTTACTACACAACTACCGTCTATCTTCAAAATATTGACTGATCTTTCCTGAAAACACCAATTTCCTTGTTGCAGACCTTTTGTTCATCTTGTAAATTGTCACTATTATTCATTTCTGCTTTCTTTGGAACAGGTTAGTGTTTAAAATCTGTTGCAGAAGTAGGAAAAAATTAAACATTACAATCATTAGCAACAAATGTGTTGCTAATTTGATACTGCTTTGCATATGGACAGTGTAGGGTTTGATGAAAGGAAAACCTACCATTGCTTTTAAGTTATTTTAGCTATTTTAAGTTTACATTTTAAGTGTAGATATTTTGTTCATAGCGTTCTTGAATAACCTTTGAAACTTTGGGACAGCCACCACAAATTTATACACGGAATAGGACAGGCAATTTGTATATGTAAAACATTATGTTAGTCCTGAAGTAGAATGGTCTATGCCAGGTGCAGGAAAGTCATACAATTATTGAGATGTAATTGTACACCTTCATCCCTCTTAGGAAATGCTCTGTCTTCTTTGCGCATGCATTACTTGGTTATTACCCAATAATTATAAAAATAAAAGTGATTCCATGAACTCTTAATTGGAAGATGTTCATTTTTAGCTGGAATGAAAGAATTAGCATAATCACTGCACTCCTGTACGCACACAGCTAATATCTACAGTGTATGGAAATATCTCTTCATAGTTCTTGAAGCCTCTCTGCTATGAAATTGCTGTGGTTCACTATTCTGAAACTGTTTCCCAGCAAATAGAACAGTGTATCAACTTCTGATTTTGCTCAGGACCCACCAAAAAGCCACTAAGCATTCCTGCAGGTTAAAATTCCTTCCTTTAGGATTATGTGTGTAACAGCTAAAAAAGACTTTAATGGGTTTTAAAGCACTGGATGTAAAAAGATCCAGTTCTACCAAAGACAGGGTTCTCAGATGGATTAATTGACATGAAGTTTATGAGAGAATGCGGCTTTTGTTCCATAATTTCAGTAAATGTGACAGTAAGACAAAAATAAAATGTCTTGCTCATGTACAGCTGGTCAAGGCTTTTTTTGAACTCTTCTAAATGGTTGTTGCCATTTTTCAATCAGTTTATGCACAAGCAAAGGAACAAAAACTTCCACTAAAGATCAGGCATTTTCTATATTAATTTTAGCAACTCTATATTCAATTCTTTAGAAACCGTGATTGTGGAAGAAAATGTTTTTTACAGGTGATCATAAAAAGGAGAAGGGGAGAAATACAACAGCATAAAGAAGAATGAGCGTATCATTTTTTTAACAGGTATTTAACGGTTTCCAGCTACCTTTCACTTCTATTCTTCGCCTCTTTGCCCTAATATCATTTAAATATTTAAATATTACATATTAGGGTTCTGTTCAGCATAATTGCCCAGTACACTAACTATCAACATTCAGCTCATGCAGTCAGTGACCTGGTAGCCAGGAAAACATGCCTCAGACTGTTTTGATTCTACTTTTTTAATCTATTACATGTACTGGTTTCATTTTAAGTAGCTACAGCAACTATTGTGGCTTTTATCCTACTGGTCGTTCAGGACTGGCACCGTTGTTGCCTGCTTTAGGTATAAATAAATATCCTGTAAACTGAATTTTGATGTCATCTCCATTAGAAGTAAATAACAACCTGGCCTTCTATTCATTCTAGAAAATACACTGGGTAAAATACAAAGACTAGATCAACTACAATGTGATCCATCGGCTCAATGCAGCCTCTGAGTTTCCTTGATGTATGTGGTCCCCCAGTCTTATAATTACTAGCAGAAAGCAGAACTTTGCATTTCATCTCTGATCTCATACAGTAAGGAGTGAATTCTGCTCACAGAGGCTGCTGAAGGACAAGAGGAGCACTAAGCACTTAATGTGAGGATTAAAGGGCACACAGGGCTTGGTGAATGGTCACCCATGAGCGTGGATTCCTTTTTCTGTGGATTCCTTTTTTTGTCCTCTGATGAAAAAATATATCTAGGGAAAAAAGCATCTTAAGGCAGAATAAAATAAAAATCCCAAACACTGTCTTCAGTCAGTAAAATTTTACATTACTCTTCATAGAGAGCACATCAGTGCTTTACAATGCGTGTACTTGTTGACGGTGCAGGTCTGTGCATATGCATGCATTCACAAGACTAGTTCGTGATTGTCAGAAGCTGACAGAAATGTCCCCCAGCAGGGTCTTTGTCGTAGCCCAGGAGCCAGGGAGCACGCTTTACTAGCGAGTACCATGCCTTCCTCCCGCAGGCATCCCACTTGTGTTTGCACAGCAGCAGCACCTCATCACCATATGCCCCCACTTGCATCTTTCTGCTGCGACTATCTCCCCTCAGGTCCTACCATGACTTAAAAAGAGTCTGGACATTATTATCTCAAGATCTGGCTCCATGAGTCTCTTCCATTAATAATTTAACAATAACTCACTCAGAAGGATGTCAAGTCAGCTGAATGCTAAAGAATACAAAATGCTAACAAAACTTATTTTGTGTTGATCTTTGCAGACTAAGGCACTTAAGATACTGTTTTTACGGAGTACTACAGCCATAGCACATGCTAGCAGAAGACACTGCAGTGTAAAACATTGGGCATTTCAAGCTAACCGTAGTGTTTCTACGTTTTGACGTAAACATCGGCTTACATCCAAAACTCAGAGTGGCTTCACTGCTTCTGACAGTTCCAAAGATATTCGACACTACACAGACATATTTTCCAGCATCCCTTGATTTCTCTGGATTATTGATAACAAGTCTGCCTCCCACCATACTGTAGCGTTCCTTTGTTAAATCAATATCCCAGTTGTTGAGTTTCCACCTATTAAAAAAGAGAAGCCACATATAAGATTTGGCCCAAAAAAACAAACCTGGAAAGAAATATGATTTGAAAAATAACTCACAGGTTGTGATAAACTATACAGGGAGTTATTAATACACTTCTATATATGCTTTAAGTTTTCTTCAGCAAGAGCCACAGATTTTAACTCCATAGGTCTTTTAAACATAACAGTCTCAGTCTGCTCCAGCTTTCTCAGAGATGTGACATAGGTTAAATCCTGATTGCTGGCCAGGCAGTAAAGGATTCTTGAGCTGGCCGAGAATGAGCTAGCTAGTGATCAAGCACTGGGATTATAAACATATCCTCAAATAGTTATCTAAGGCCAAACTGGCTAAGAAAATACTCCCTCTGCACCTCCAAAGTATGGACTAATGAAATTTTTAAGAGCTTTTTGCAAACTCGCTGTAGGGGATGAAAATATTTCATAAAGCCTAACGTGCCAGTGAAGCCAGCGCAAAAACAGTGGCACGTCTACTTACTACATTCAGAAAATTGCTGGACACTCTCACCTTAATTACTGTAAAACCCCACAGCCAGTTCACCGAGCCACTGTAACTTGCACTTCAGGGACTACGAGAGGAACTCAGTGGCCCAGCTCTGGCCCTCACTGATTTCTACGGATTTAAAAAAAGTTAAAATACATGGAGTGGGAACCAGTATTCATGATTTATAGCTCTACCTACATCTATTACTGTGACCACAAGGGGGAGCCCATAACCTTCTTTGAAAGGAACTGCATGTTTCCTGAGCACAAAAAGGAAAAATACAACTTAAACACATTTAAAAATCATAAAATTCTTTCAGTGTAAATAATTTTTTGTCCCAAAGTAAAGATAGGCATTAGTGTTTGAAAATGAGAGCGCATACCCTATGTGTTCCTTCCTTATTGAAGATGTACTGAAATAGAATACTCATTTGGAAGCTGAAATTGAAATTGTCACAGAAAGAAACAATAATAAAACTGGTATTATTAAAAAATAAGTTAAAAATAATGAAATGGCAGGATTTTCAAGATGCAGTAAATAGCATTTAGGTTTTACAGGATTTTGGAGGTATCACTTCAGTCCTGTGAGACATACTACGTGTCTGTATTACAAATAAAAAAGCCTCTCTTCAGAAATACCTAGGCAGGAAGGACCTATCTACCTTTGAGACAAGAGAATTTTGGCTCATGAACTGTTGGAGGGCTAAGAAATGAAGATAATGTATCGAGGTAGACTACAATAATGATGTCAGGAAATAAGGAAAGTGACCTTACTCTGTATTGCACTTATTACCACATCAGCTATCAGCACTAAGTGTCGGATCTGTTCCTAGACAGAAGAGTTCTGGAGGTGCGAGGCATTTCTTCTAGAGTGACTTTACTAGTTCAGATTTTGCAGGGCCCATGATAGATGAAGAATGCTAAAAATTTATGTAGAGCCTGTAATCACTTTATAGATGGTATGTTTACATAGTCTTGCAGACAGGGTGGGGGAGTCTCTGGACAGACTGGAAGTGATGGGGAAGTATATCAGAAGGGTACCAAATCTAAGTGTATCTGATCTCTCCACACCTCCAGTCCTTTCCAAGCATGAATGGGGAGAGCAAACAAATGCAATAGCAAAATGCCATGTAGAAAAACTTGTAATGATCCTAGAGCCAAGGATCATATTCAAAAGGGGTATTCTAGTTCCCCCTCAAATCCTTCAATCACAGGTGGTTCTGTATATGTAGACACCTGTAAGCATATTTAAAAAAAACAAAAAGGCAATGAAGACTAGCTAAGCTGGTTTGATAGAAGAATACCATAGCTGACCACAACACTGTAACAGATGTAAAAGAATGGCCAGCAGACTCAACTGCTTTTTCTGTCCTAGAAGCCAGAGTCTAGAACACACGTAAAGTGAATATTGGGGGCATATCATAGGATAATTCAATGAAATGGATCTCTTTTGCTGGCAAGAAAGTCTATCTGTCCCTTAGTTTGATGACAGCAGTTTTCTGCCCATGACTAGGCTGTAAATTAGTCACGGTCTTAATAGTGACAATCTTAAGTACATTTCTCTGTACATAATGAGCAGATAATGGCTGACAAACTCATATGGATGCCCCGAGATCTCACAACGAAGCAGAATTGCTCTGCTAATAACACCACCATTATTGTGAAAGAGGTCACGTGTGACTCTCTATTAAAACTAGTTGAAATGTTTTTCCAGAATAAAGTTTTTCATGTCTTCAGTAGCATAGCTGACACATTTTGAGCATCTCTCTACAATATCGTGGATGCAAAAGCAACACAGGGTGTAGAATATCCAGGTTCAACAGCTAGTCCCCCTTCTTTCAGAGTAAAATAGGATAAAAAAGCTGTTCTGAATCAAGAAGAATAAGGACTTGAACCTCAGTCATCCTTAGCTAGAAAGATAGCCTCTTAATTATATTTTAAAGGTCACTTTTTTTTTTTGTTTTGTTTTGCATCCGGATCAGTATTCCTTTCAAAAGCTGAAAACATTGAACGCAACAGGAATACACTGTTTTCAACACTGTCTAGACATTCTGGCACATTGAATCAAGGTTGATTCTTAACTTAAAAATTCAAATCTCCCTGTTTTTTCCTGCCTTGACGACTTTCTATCAACCTGTGAAGACAGTCAATCATTTAATACCACAACCTGAAACACTCACTGAATAAAATATGTAAGACCTGAAAATCAAAAGAAGAGAGGTTACCTGTAAGTAGGAAAAGGAATCGCTCGAGCTCTGCAATTCATTGAAACTTGCCCATCTGAAGATTCTTCTGGGTAGATGGTATCAATGGGTTGCTCCTCAAAAACAGGTCCATAACCTTTGTTTCCTTCCTCTGAAAAAATAGCAGAGTTTGAAATTAATTACTTTTTAATTAGTAGTCAAACTGAAGATGAATCTATATCACACCTTCCAGATTCAAAATGCGAAGGCTAAATAATGACTTCCCCAAAATCAAGTTCTATATGCATCAACAAAACCAGAGCAGTACAAATAAATAATAGAAGTGCTGGCCTTCCTTCACTGACTCCTGCTTCATTCCTTCCATCTGGGAACTAAAGTAACTCAAACTATGTTCCTATAAAACTAGCCTCCCTGCCTTCTCCGCTGACATCATTTGATTATTTGTCACAGTTTATGCCAAATATGGTGGAGATAATTACGAATTGAAGATATGCCCTTTAGGAATGCAGTGAGACCAACTTACTTCACAGAGGCCAACAAATTCTCATCAAACAGGTCCAGATCTAAACCAACTATCCAAACATTAGGTGTCCCTTATCTTACAACCTAATCGACTCCAATGGTTTTATATATTCAGAAAGAATCTTTACTGCATCAGACAAAAAAACCTCTTATGTTGGAGATCAAAGCTGAGAATTACCTTGCTTCCAGAACATACTTTTGTCTTTCCTTTCAAGCTCAGGTATATGTATATGTTAAGTTTCTCCCCCCCAAAAAAAAAAAAAAAAAAAAAAAAAAAAGTCCCACACTGAAAATAATTTAAGTTTGTAAAGTCAAGCACTTAAAGGTGAATAAATATCGAACAGGTTTGACAACAAACTATTTTTTTTTAATCTTTATCCTCCATTTGCTGATGCTGTTGTAAAGGTTGCTGCCTCTGCCTGCCCCTGCTGCATTCCCTTCTCCTTTATCTCCCCCAAGCGTACAAGACAGCTCTTTGGGGTCTGTAAAAGCAAGACTAGGAGCAAAGGTGGAACGCTCTGGGAAAATTCTGCTCAGTAAATCCAGGATGCAACTGGCATTTTCTGTGATAACGGCAAATGTGCATTCTAGGTGCAGAACGGCACTGAGAGGAGATGGTCCATGCTCCGTAGAGATAATATTTTTTAGACAACACGGCCGTCTCATTCTCACAGGTCTCTACTGAGACTGAACTAACAGTATGGACACTTGCAAGCAAACTCATGGGAAAAACACAGCAGTACATGACTGCTACCAGGTTCACTTCCCATTCAAGTTCAGAGCCTTGCTCCAAATACCAGAGATGTCAGAGATCTGGAAAAATGACTGCAAGAATCTTGTAATACAAGGAAAAACAAAACAAACACAGTTTTCCTAATAAGATCTTCAGAGATGGCTGAATCATTTTAGCTTAAAAATTTCCAAAAGCAATGGTTAAGGATGGAAGAATACTAACATTTTGCAACAGTATCTGTGCTGCCTCTAAAAATCCGCTACGTGTCTTGCAATGCTGCATTTAAAAAATCTTCACAGATCAAGACATTAACTGGCAATGTAACAGATGAACGTCCTTAAATCAAATTACAATTTTGTACTCATCCCCTTAAAAGTCTTGCCTTTGGTTATAAAACATTTTAGACTAAATTAGACAGGTTTTAGAAAACCTAAAAGAGAAGAAAGAATCTATCTATAGAAATAAAGAATGTAAATTATGTCAGTGTTAAAATTTCATATATACATAAAACAATTCTTCTGCAGATATCTTTTTTATTGTTCCTGAATTCCATATGCATAGATAGACACTGGGTTACAGCACTAGCAGAAGATTGGTTACAGATAAAAAGTAAGTTCCCTTTCCAGTTCGTGTTTGGGGAAAAAATCACCACTTCCCTTAGGGACAGGAGCAGGACCAGAAGGCGCTGTTATGCTGCACCACATATGGTCAGGCAACTTCCTTTTTAAAAACTAATTCATGTAATGAGATGTCTTTCAAAGAAGGAAGAGCAACTAGAAAGAAAGGCAGAGCTTTTGAAGAATGGTCTGCTTTCTTTGATATTTAAAGCACAACACTATGTAAAAATCTACATTGCTAGATCTACTGCTAGATCAAAAGAAGAAGTAATTTCAGACTGAAAAGGCAAGAATCATGTATTTGCCCAGAACCTGGAATAACTGAGCCACAAACCTGATGGTACTTCCTAAGCAGTTCTTAAATATGAATACAGAATAACAATCGCCCCTAGCAGCAAACAGCCATATCATATGCAGCTGACTCTGTCCACCTTAGGACTCAAATGATGTTACAGATCCCTTAGGCATTTCACGGCATGCATTTTTTATGCTGCCAGCACTATTAATTTTACTGAGTGAACGTCTGTTTCTCACACCTATCGAATATGCTTTATAATGGCACTTCTGCTGCAATCTATTATGAACCTGGTTTCAGATGTCTGGCTGAGCAGAAAAAGATGTGCAGACTGAATGTCAGGTGTGGCAAGCAATAAACCTTTCTTTCTCAGACGTAAGCTGAGTGTGGACCGGTGATACGAAACAGCATGGGGGAGAAAAGAGAAGAGAAAGGGTTTGTGAAAAGATCAGGAAGAAATGTTCACCCTTTTAAGTGAAGCACCATGCCTGTGCAACAAAGTCTGGAGAGTGAGGAAGGGCAGACCAAGAGTACAAGGAAAAAGATCAGGTCGCTGAAGTTGTGCCTACAAAAAAAGGGGAGAAGTAAAAGCAGGGAAAGGAAGAAGGAAATGGATGCATTAGATAAACTGAGGATGAGAAGAAAAGCACATTTCATCTGTTCTGGTCCTGCTTTAGACAAGAGGATGGACCACCTGACCTCTCAAACACCCTTACTGCTCTATTTTCTGGGTACATTTCTCGTGATTTATATTTTAAATTGGAGCAAAAGCTATCACCTAATTCTGACTATTTGAGGCATTCTTCGGTGAATTCTTCAAACAAGATTCAGACTTTTCAACAGTGCTAAAACGTATTAGGAAGTCTTTGCAAAGGTCAAGAAAATCTCTACACAGTTGATGAGATCACGGATCCTGTATAACAACCATCGCTGCTGGAAGGTGGCCCTGCCATCCCTTCTCCGAGCGACACTTTCCAGCTGGGCAGTGTCATTTTCCCTCTAGGCATTCCTGCAACGCCTCTCATGCTTGTCTGACTTCTTAGGTAGCTGCTAAAGCTAAAGAGAGTGGAAATCTATTCAATTCTAGCTTTCTGGGTTAGTCTTCTGCCAGTTTAGTGAGGCGCATTTGTTCGCTGATGAAGCCTTACTTGTGCCAGTGCAAAGGGTGGAACGGGAGCAGGGGTGTAGGCTTCCACCTTCTGAGTGGAAAAAAGTTGTCTTACGGACTGAACCATCTGATGGAACCGCTGCCCAAGATAGATATCTCTGAAAGCCTTATCACTACTTACAGATGAGCTACAAAACTGTATTAGTACACCTTTATGTCCCTGCACAAGCCTGTGAGAGATCACAATATAAAATATCCAACACATTCAGAGAAAAGATACCCAAAGGATGTCTGAAAATAACAATCAGAAACTACCCGAGGCAGTTATTTTCAAGTCATCTCAAGAAACTTCATCAGAAGAGGAAAAAGGAAGGCACCATAAAAAGGCTTATTCAGTGCATCCTAATCCCGTATCTATTTAATTCAGGAAATGTCAAACTTTTCCATATAAACATATTTTTTAAAAATTAATTAGCTTTCAAATAACTTTCTTTTGCATGGTATACACTAATGTAAAACATAGAGACAAAGAGGTTTTCCAGCCCACATCCTGTTGGGGTTAAACCACAATGATTACTTAGGTCATAAAAAGAACAATTAAAACAAATCAGTAGCCAATCATCCTTGTATCAGTCCTCTGTGGATCTCCCTTCACCTCACATCCTTCCATATCCGAACCATTTGCCCACTCAAATGGCCCTGCAGCCTCTGGGCACCCTGCTCCTGGTTCTCCCTCTCACATCCTTCTCCTCTTTGATAAGGAAATTACGCTCATCTGTAAATATAAAGGTAACGCAAAACTTTTCAAAATAGCCACTGTATAGGTCCACTTCTTGAGTCTTATTTCCAAAAGCCTAATCACTGTCTGTTGCTGTTAGCATATTTCATTAGTTCAGTATTTATTTTCATAATATAATTCCATATAAATTTATTAATTCTACTATGTATTTCTCTAACTACACTGACACTAACACACTCATGTCATGTACAAATCTGGCATAATTTAACAACACAGCAGACAAAATCTGACTTGATTTTTGAAAGACAAACGACTTGAGCAAAGCTGCCCTGGATGTAAGTCACCATAACATTGGTAGGAAGAAGGGAAGGGACTGATTCTTTAAAACCAAATACAGTTATTGTGCATTAAAAATACCCTAAATTAACCATGTAACCTTCCAGCTTAGCTTACAGGTCTTCACTTAAAAACACATTTACGGAAATGATTCATTCAGTTCCTGATACTAGAGGGTCTCGTCATCTGTCCTTTGTATAGGCTTGCTGCAGACAGGACGAAGGTTGAGTAGGTGGGGAGAGTATGGTCACTTGGTCAGTTTGGGATTTGAGGATCAGGAGCCTGAGACGTGGAGAAGATATGTGGTATGAGCATCCCAGGGATGAAGCTTGGGACACTGTGAAAAAGCGAGGATGCAGGTGTTAGGTCTATGGCTATTTTGTGGGAATGGCGAAGTGACCATGGGCTGCCTTGACATTATTGTGATGAAAAGAAATAGATGTATCTAGGGAAAGGTGATGGCGTAACTAGAAAACCACTTGGGGTACAACTGGGGAGGGAACCAGAGGAACTGAAACAGAAAAAAAGGAAACTTCATGTGGTATAAATGAGGTGCCAGGAAAATACTGTCCAGTGTAGACATCATCATACAGGTATGACTTTTTGGCAAAAGTGTGGACAGTCTTAGGGGAAAAGTGGAGGAAATTCTCACCATCCAGGAAAGGGTGAGCAGGGCTCACCTGCACATGAACATACACACACAGAGCTCAGCTGTTTCTTTCTTCCCAACTTATTTCCCACTCAGTCCTGTTAAACAGTTTGAAAAACCCTGTTCTGAAGAAATACTCTGTGTTTTAATATCTGGCTGATTGTATTAGTTGTTCAGAAAATTCTTTACCAGCTGCAATTTCTTGGTTTGACATTATTACCACATTTTTGTCAAACTTCTAATTATCTAGACTTTTCATGTCTGGGTCCCAGCTTATCTGGACGCAAGACATACATACTCCTAATATTCAGGGCAACATGCCCTCCATTTTTTCACTTTTGACCTTCCCAAGTACATGAATTTTAATCCTTTTAAATACAGCAAATGACCTGCTGGGTCTTTTTTAATTGTAAAAATCACTAAAAAAGGGTGACTGATTACCTGATATTTCTCCCTACCTGATCTCAGTATATCCTACCAGATTTACTATATCAAATCATCTCAAAAGGTGTCTTTTTGACTGATTCTACAAACCCTCCAGTAAGTAAGACTTCACAATTTCTTTTAGCAAATTTATTCCAATGTCTAACAGTGCTTACAATTAAAAGATTTCTCTTTTAAACATCTAAATTTTAATATCTAAAGATCTTCAACATTTGGACTTTTTAATTGAATTTGCTATTTTAACTAAAAGTTCTCGTATTAGATCTGAGTTTCATCTGGTATTTTACTGGCCTCTTGGGTAAGAAATAACGAAGAAAAAATTGCACCAAGAGTATTTGCATACAACCACTCATCTTGTGCTTCATGTGCAATGAAGTCTTTAAACATAAATATTTACATTCTACATAGTAATAACCAACTACGCCAACCTGTTACTACCACAGACAATATAAAACACTGAACTCACACCATCGATTTCAGTGGGTTAGAGTGCTGAGCAAAAAATTCCTCTGTCAAGAGAGAGCAGGATTAGTTTGCTTCTTTTGACACCAGTCATCCAAATCACTTTCAGACAAGTCAATTTGTTTTATTATCAGCTAATTCCATCCTTACATGCATCTAATTCATTTTGAAAATCGATTACTCATAGATTAAGGATAATGTCATGAAGTAAAGCTGCTTATAATTACGGGAACTGCTCTGTGTGTGAGCACAACCAGAAAGGGAAGTTAAAAATATGTAGTTTATTAAAGACTATTGTCAATTTTTTTAGTTGATAGGAGAAAACAGCAGTTCTTGGGCTTATTTTTTTCCAATACAGAAAATGAAATAAACCCTAATTGTTTACTTTTGTCTTACTCATCCTCAGCTACAGATTGCACATATCACACATGTTTTTAGGGGTTGTTTTATGTGTGGCAAATCATGGAACGTAAAATGCTTTTAAAGGCTTTTCTTACAGATAATCTGGGTTTGCAGCACTCCAGTATCTCAAACCTTAATGAGATGACACAGAGGAGATAAAGTTCAATAAATGAAGTTATGACAAGAATAGTAACTCCTCCTTTCCTCTTTCTACTATGTGTACTTTCTTGTGTACTGTAATAAATTCAAAGTAAGACTCTTGACATTAAGTATAGGATTTATCTCACAAAATTTTAAAACTTAGGGATATTGTCCAAACTAGTCACATAGGCTTTCTTTAGAGGGGTCAGACAAGCATTTCCAGCAAATAATTCAGATATCCCATTCTTTCTTCATCAGCCACAGAGAAAGCTGAAACCTGTATCCCGTACCCAATCTTTAGATGGTTAAAAGAAACTGTAATGAATCTTCCCGTAAGAGAGTCTGGATTTATCTGACTGTATCTGTGGAACATGACCTGGAGCCTCTCAGCCGAGCCCACTAGCCAAAGCCTACTCCTGGCACTGAACCCAGAACCAAAGGCTACTCCTGGAGCTGAACCTTCTGAGGTAGCTGTAACACCATCACTACCAACAACAGGAATGCTATCAGCAATTTATCTCCCATTTCCTCAAGTGTTAAGATTCGGGAGGGGGGGTACGGTGATGGCACAGCCCACTCCCACAACTGATGAGGGACCTATTATTATACACTTGGTTTTACTTGTTTTGCAGCAGCACCTAGAAACCTCTGTGGAAGGTCAGGGAGCACATGGTCAGGCAGTACTAAGAAAACAGTCTTTGCCCTAAAGAAATTATTATTTCATTCCAGTGCAGCACCAGAAGTGCAAGTGCACTTTCTGCTTCTTACTTGTTCTGCAGAGCTCAGACACCCGGAGAACACAGAGAAGGTCAAGCACGAAGAGATACTATTGTCCTTACATCCTCACATGTCCAAAGATAACAGTGTACCTGTTCTTTCTTAGCCAAATTTGAACATCCTCTAGTGAACATCATAGAAATATACGTTTTTGTCCATGAGCGTTATGCAGAAATGCATTGAAATAGTGATTTTATCAAGATATATAGGAACATAATTTCCACCATACCAGATGACTCATCAGTTCCTTTTCCAAACTTTCCAAACATTTTTTTTAATGCAATACCTCTCCATACCATTTACTACTGGCACAGATACTGCATTTGGATCTATAAACAGTAAATCACAAAGTGTAGGTTTAATCTATGAAGTTCCTGGGGGTAAAACTACTGTCTCCTTGGGTATCTGCCTTCATGGGACTGTAAAGTCTGGAGAGCTTTCCTAAATCCATTTATGAAGCAGAGTTTAGTGCTCAGATTAAATATGACATTAGATATGATGAATGGGTATGTGTGAAACTGAAGACAGCTCACGAGTTCAGCAATTTTCTGTTTTATAATAGAGCTGAGAAAATGGTAACGCCAGGCAGCTGGCACATCATGGCTGAAGTAAGGCATGTTACTCGTGCTGTAGTACTTTGTTTAAGAGTCAAGACTCATCACCACCACTACCAATTTTTAATGACTCTTTCTAGGTTCAGTCATGATCTTCTTTTCTTTCTATCAGTTCTACGCTTGGATAGTTTCAGAGAGCTAGGAATTTCCTGGCTCAGCACCGATGAGGTGAGAACTGGCCACTGGTGCATTGTTTTCCAGGACACCAGGTTAAAGGAGCAGGTTGCAGCACAGCAAACCCAGTACAGCACATCTCCTCTGACTTCTGTTGCCACTTTCAGCACTGGGAATCGTGAGGCTGATACGTACCACACAGGCAGGGAACGTGCACTAAGAAGGGAAGAGCTGATGATCTTTATCGGGACTTCGCATTGTGTGGCAGAAAATTTGGAAAAGGGAAAAAAAGACCACCCTATTTCCTAGTAGATGCAGCTACTAGTAATTACACATTGCTTCACAGTTGACATTTAACAACCACCGTAATTCAAATATATTTATTTTCTTCTGGTCATGGACAGTTGCCACAAGTACACAGGGAGTTACTTTATACCTGATGTGAGATGTTATTTTGTAGGGAACCTCAAATGGATCATTCTTACAATTTATCTAATTGAATTATTTGTACAGACTGCTACCCATCTTTTCTATATACTTATTCTCACATTTTGCATAATCAACTCTATCTAACCTGAATACAGAAAAGTAGAAGAAAAAAAGAAAATCCCCAAAGGAAATAGCATACTGTAATTTTACAGTCTCTTATAATGATTTGCTCAAATGTCTCTCAAAGACAGGTCACTAAACCATGTTAGGACACTTGTGCATCATTCTATCTTCATATGGCTAGTATGAGAAAAAGCAAAAATGTTATAAATTAACATTTACTCTCACTTTCTAATTTGATATACTGAGAGAGATTGCAAGTACACCTTCATTTTCTACATTCTTTAAAAGGTATATGTTTCCATGTTGGCTTATAGGGTAGTTATAATTTATATTTCATGCAGGAGGTGTGGAATGTTCTTTACTTAAGAGTAAAAATAATCTTTTAGCTTTTTCCTTCTTTACAAAGTTATTAATGCTTTTTCTTTCTAGAATGTACAAAAGTGACCCACATTTGGTTTCAGAACAAAACTGTCATGGCTGATATACAGTGTTACCACACCATTTTTTAGAAAGTTATATATTTCAAGTGATTCACCAGAAATGGTGGATATATAGTTATGTGGCAATTCATTGGGAAAGTAGGTTAAATGCAAAGTCAAATGTAAGATCAAGTCACTTCAGTCGAATCCTTCACATGTTGTGAATCATGTGCAAGAGATTTTTAATGGATGTCTATTTGTATGTTTTCCTCATTTGTTCTAAAGTGTCTTTAACCTCACTAAATCCTCAAACCACAAAAACATACAGAAGTAATTGAATATTAGTAAGGGAAACAGCTGATTAAACAAAAGGGAGCAAGTGTTCCCTTAACCAGTACTTAGGGCAGTCGGGCTTCTCGAAGGCCTCCCAGATCCAGCACCATTAAAAAAGTCTTTTACTCAGGAAGAACTTGCTTGCATGTGTCATATGCAAAAGAAACTAAGAGGAAATGATGATGGGTATTACTGAAGTACAGTGAAGGGCTGGCAGTAAAACATGCGGGGCTATATATGCCTATGAATCCATATGTTCAGAAACTACAGTGGATGTATCCTAAGGCCCTAATCTTGCAAACACTGCTGCACATGCATTCAACCCCATAGTAAAAAAATTCAAAGTTCCAAGACCAGAAGATCAAACCTCCATATACTAGAAGGGAGTGCTGAAAAATAAAGGGAGAAAGATTTGAATGCTCTTTTAAGACCTACAGATTGCATACTTTAACAAACAACATTTTGCTTTAAAAAAGAAAAGGCAAAACTGTATAAATTTTCCTCTCAGAATATCTGCATAAAACAATTCATTTTGAAGATAATTGTAAGAAGGTTGGCAGTACTTTTTTGATGGATAATGCCTAATAATTCCACTGTAATGAAAATATATTTTCAACGAAAGATGGTAACACTTTTAGTAAGGGATGGCTACAAGAGCTTCCGCTGGAAATATTAAGCTCTTTAACTTCATCTTTAGCAAAGGTAAAATGGTAATACTGTTTGCTAAAAGCAAGTAATAAGACAGCATTGAAAGTGCTTGTTTAAGTTCATTAAAGGCCTCTCACTCTTTCAGGAACCTGATCCATCACAAAATTTAAGCACGTAAGTTGATCCAAATCAACAAGCTTATGTATAAGTGCAATGTTAAGCACACGTTCAAGTCTTCTGCTGCATAAGAATCAACTTGATTCTAAAAACACCACAAATTGTGACGTGAGTATCAATAGCAAATCACAGCAAAAAGTTTTCCAAAGGTCAGTGTCAGAAACAAGCTAAACCAGGGGGAAAACCTTAAGATTCCATCACTCCTGCTGCGCACCGAGATAAAATTATTTTAATTAGCATCTTTATTTTTCTAATGAGCCTCCTCCTTCTCTTTCTGTTCCTGCTTCCCATACACCTCTCTGTTTCCCTGGCATTTAACATTGCCATAAGTGGCTGCTGGAGACAGTCATTTGGTATCACTCTCATCAGTATTGATCCACCTGGCAGCGTTGTATCCTGTTACATATTTTCACGAGAGAGGGACAAAGATCTGTTGACACAGCACATGGCTAGGTTAACCTGGAATGCTAATGGATGCTGAACAGAAGAGCCATGGACTCATTCATTATCTGACCTAGCACTAAGTCGTCAGGATCCGTATCGTCATCGCAAGCCTAGAAACCATTTGGTATTTAGTAGATCTTGTACCGTTTTCAATATGTCACAGAAATGAAGGCCTACTAGTGTCTGACAAACTCCTGGTCAGAAACAAGATGGTCTGGGAATGAGCCAAATTATCTCTACTGGGCTCACAGGAAAGTAAACAAGGCACTTCCAGGTTTTGGAGCATTATGATCACAAAACACATTATGATTATTTATTTACAAATGCCAGACACTCTGCAGTAGCCTGAAATAGTCTTCTAAGATCCAAGCAGGGACATGGCAGACAATGTAAACAGGTATTAAGTATATTCATCCACTTTGTATTTTAGAAGAAAACGCACATCTCTCTTTAGCAATTGTGAATAATGCCATATGTTGTGATAAATAGCTTTAAATAATGTAGATTCTGGCCCTCAGTTCGTAACATGTATTTTTGAACCTACTGTTCCAGAGAAAATCCAAGCTATATATAATTTAAGGTTTGGGGGTTGGATTGGTTTTTTTGAGATAAGAACAGTTTAATAATTGAAAATTATTTTAATTTAATTGAAAATAATAATAATAATACTAAAGGAAGATAACAAAAAGAGAGTGAAATATAACCCAAGATAGACAAGCGATGCACATTGCAATGGCTCACCACCTGCTGACCGATGTTCAGACAGTCCCCAAGCAGCAATCTGTCCCCACCCCTGGCCAGCTCCCCCCAGTTTCTATACTGGGCATGACATCACATGGTATGGGATACCCCTTCGGCCAGTTTGGGTCAGCTGCCCTGGCTGTGTCCCCTCCCAACTTCTTGTGCCCCTCCAGCCTTCTTGCTGGCTGGGCAGGAGAAGCTGAGAAGTCCTTTGACTGAGTATAAACGCTACTTAGCAATAACTGAAAACATCAGTGTGTTATCAACATTCTTCTCACACTAAATCCAAAACATAACACTGTACCAGCTAGTAGGAAGAAAATTAACTCTATCCCAGCTGAAACCAGGACATCCACAAAACTCATGATGTAGCATTTCGCGGTCTATAAAGAAGATTCCGACATCCTGATGGAGAAAAGGTACCAGTGGAAGCCAGCAAGATGCTAAAGGGACATCAGTTTCCAAGAACCAGTCATCAGTCAAACAGAAAAAGTAACCACTCAAGCAGTCCCGCTTCATATTATATGAAAGTGTTAGGTTGTCTTTGGGAAGTCCACCTCTACTTTTCTGGACTGAAAAGAGTGGGAGAATTACCCCTATCGCATATGTGCCAGTGCAGTCCTTGAAGAGCCGCGTCGGTAATTATGTAGTTTCTCCTTTACAGCAAGTTTCAAGGATGAAAGGCTCCAACCCTTGGCAGAGCGAGTTTCTCCACTTAAGCCTAAGAATGACAGGGTACAGCTTGCTTGTCTTCTCAGACTGCCAAGAGGAACGCCAGCCAATACCAATTATAGTACTTTTAAACATACTCACATTTGCCTATTAGTTACTTAAATCATTTAGGTGATTCTTCCTTAAAAACCTAAGTGTTACTTCAAAAGTGACTTAAGAGCCTAACATGTTGATCTCACGGGAAAGCCAGTGCTCAGCAAATAAGGGATGAAGGTAAAGTGCAGCAGTTACTCTGCACAATCTCCCCACACGAGCCTTCCAAGTGCGTATGAAATACCAGCAACGTACTCAGAAATTCAGCTGCCTTTTGAGGCCTGATCTGACCCTAACTCAGGTACTGCCTGGCTCTGAACTATGAAATCCCAAGGTAAAAAGTAGAATGGTTTCATCAGAAATAAAATATCGGCGGAACACAGTAATATTTTTTGCTGTTGATTCCTCTTATAGCCAAATGTAATCAAGTATTCATTAAGCGCAATAAAATATAGGGCCTTTGCAGCTTTTAATTAGTCTTTTGGAGGAAGAAACAAAACAAGCCTATTGCTGAAAGACTTAATTCTTTTGGTTCAAGGTTATTATCCCAAGTGAAGATACACTTTGGTTCATTGATTTATATGGGATGTACTAGATGAAAGAAAAGTTTAGAATTGAGACTTAGCAATAGGATACAAATTTAACGGGGAGTCAAAGGCAACTTAGAACTATGTTGGAGAGAGCCCAGATGTCAGGGGAAAGAGAAGAAGAGTCGAATATTACCAGTAACAGGCACGAAACAACTTTTTTTGGCAGTGGACTGACAATCATCACAATGTTCCCTGAGGAGTGATTTGCTGCTCTCATTTGCCTTACACTGCTCAAAGTGCACTCTGAAAAACAACCCTTATTATAACTGTCTGTTCTATCAGTAAGTGAAAGACCAAATTACTTATGACTTTTTCATTTATAACTGCAAGACTACATTTCAATCAGTAATTTACCTGGAAAATAAATATTGCTCCTGTCTCATTGCAGAAGATGATCTCTGCCTAAACTTCCAATGCACTGATTCATGTAATATTTGCTTCCCTTCAGTCAGGTGTGCATTCCCCACTGATGGGAA
This sequence comes from Haliaeetus leucocephalus, assembly GCF_000737465.1. Classification (NCBI taxonomy): domain Eukaryota; kingdom Metazoa; phylum Chordata; class Aves; order Accipitriformes; family Accipitridae; genus Haliaeetus; species Haliaeetus leucocephalus. The sequence continues at coordinate 4,884,547 of NW_010972842.1, read as the reverse complement.
ATGGCCAGTCATTGTAACAATTCTCAGCATCTGGCTTTGATTACCACAAAACAGAACTGGCTAAAAGTTGGAGGTTTTATTCCAAGAAAAACTCCAGATTTCTAAAAAATATGTATTTCAATTTGGGAAAAAAATATTTTTAAATTTCCTGCAGCAGGAAAAAGATCAATTGGAAAACAGGTAAAAACACTTAGCTTATAGAGTGTCAGAATACCTGTCACCCTTTCAGGACAAATTCTGAACATCTCAAGTCAGTGTAGCTTCAGATTTTCAGCTTCCTAGCTCCTTGTTTCCCAAATACTTCTAAGCTGGTAAGTCTGAAAGCTCTCAATTCTCACTCAAATGCATGAATTCTGAATGTTTTCAGGTTTTTTGGCTGATATCTTTGAACTTGGGACAGACCATATGGTAAGATATGTCAAAGGACACTGACCCTGGAAGCTATCAGTTTCCCAGCTCCGGAGCAGTTAATATCGTATGTCTGCTTAGGAGCCACGGGTTGCAAAAACCTTGACTGGTGGCTCCAGGGTCACCGATTGGTTTGCCCAAAGGCAACTTACAGTGCAGAACGACCTAGAACTGTGGGTCCAGCACCACAGGGGGCAAGGTGAGCCAAATACACTTCCAAAGAAACCCCGTGTTTTGTTAAAAACTCCTAAAGCAACTTCTTTAATATTCTGCTTTCAACATCTGCTCCCAGCTAACTTGCCTCTTCGCTCTGGTGCTTGGTGTGTCTTGTTACTGAAATGAGAACTCATGATCTTTACTCAGAAACTGTCCCCGATTCCCACATTCTCCATTATTGTTGCCATTGCCAGCATTCCCCTTGATAGTGAAAGAACACCTCCTAGAACTTGACCTGATCATTCTAATCGTGCTCCTTCTTTCTCTACAGTATCTATCTTTCACTTTTTAACCACACCATGCATGCTCCCAAGCAACCCCTTAAATTTTATCTTGGTTACTGCAGCGATGTATTTTCTGGATACCATGACATTTTCATTGCCAAGAAATACACTGAAAAGGAAAATTTGCTAAGACTAACTGCCAGCAGCTCTAGCACTCATTTGAAACGAGAAACCCGCCAGCAAGATTCAAGTGCCGGGGCAGAGCAAAGACTGCAACATCAGATTTATATAATCCAGATGGGTGTCATAAACCCTAGATGACAGAAGCAGACTTTCTCTCAACTCAAATGGATATTTAATTATTTATGCAAAGTACAGCAGGTCCAAGAGCAGAGAGTGTGCACGCTACTCAGCCTTGCAATAATACACCAGAATTAGCGAACTCCCTCTGATTATGTAAGACTACAAATCTTCCACATTGGAGGATGGTGCCATATCTTTAGAGGTGGAGGTAGGTCTTGTCTTTGGCTTTTGATGAAAAATGCAAGCAAGTATTTATTCCATACCAGAAGATAAGTTAGGAATTTTCTCTGAACTGGTAACAGCACTATTGGAACCTGCCCCTGTTCGAAACCCTTCACACCAATGGCTCCTATTCTTCTTGCAGGAATCTACCACAGCCAAGTACACTCAAAGGAGAGATCAAATGAACATTGCCATGAATATATCAATGCATACTCAAATTGAATCGAACGTCACCATAGCTATCGTTGTTCTTCCTATGTCACTTACTCATGACCTTCATAGCACACAATCTCCCCATGTCATTCCACGGCACCTGCCAGGAGGTGCATTCTGGTGCCAAGATTTCTGGCTTCTGGGCACAACTGCAATGTGCATAATACACAAGTAGTAGCATTAATCATCTGGTCCTGCCTGTCAGGAAATTAACTGAACATTTGTTCTCAGTGACTGACTCAAATTTTTTATCAACCAATGTCCAGCACTTGCATAATATTACTGATGGCAGTTGATAGCCTTCTTCCACCCAACTCCCAGGAAAAGCCCAGTGTCGAATTAAAATGGTGAGTTTTAAGTTTTAACTCTGGTGCTATCAGCAACCCTCACATCTTAACAAAGAAAAGGCCCTTGAAACACATAATAAATACATAAGCATGAGATCACAACATTTTAAAGGTCTTGATTTTTATTAGGCATCAGTATATCCTCCAGCAAACTCAGATGTGGGGTAAAGAACAATGTTCAAATCCTCCATAGAATAAAATACTGTTCTCACTAAACCAGAAATCACTCCTGGGACCTATGGAGTAATTTCTTAAAGCCAATGAGCTTACATCACAGTATTAATCAGATTTTTTGACTCAATAATACAAACAATATAGTCTCATGGTAGTGAAATTGAGGCAATGACTGAAATGGCAGGCCAGATTAAGCAAGCCTATGAACCGCTCACGTCAATTACGAACTCATTAAGTACACAAAGAACTCCCCAAAACACAAGAATGTTTCATGAAACGCAGTAGAACTAGTTTTATGAGTAACTTTCCCCTCAAAGCAGGGAAGGATCTAAAGCCTACCCTGAAAATAACCAAAACATTAGTACACAATATTTGCACTTTTCAAACCTCAGTCAATATTTCGTGTATGCACAATTTAATCATTCTGCTTTTTACATTTTCTGATCTCAGTTCATGCAGTCTGTATGTAAGCAAAATGTTTTCTTTCTTGAGAAGAGCTCTACTTATGCTGGCAATCCAATTCATCACAGCAACTAAAAACCAGCATTCATTTAAATTGGCATGGAAGTCTGAAACAAGCTTTATACATCTCGAAGTTGTTTGGAACAGTTGGAACAGAAACTAGATTTTAATCCTGAATTTTAACTTTCCAAAGAGCTCCTTCTATCTCTTAGAATGAGCCAAAACTTCAGTTGCAAATGCCTCCATAATTTCAGATGTTAGAAATATTACTCCTGAATGTTATAATATTTATGACCCCATCTCTATTTATGAAATGTTTTACAATTTGTAATGTAAAATTAAAGTCGGTATATGCAACATTGCCCCACTGTATTATGAAAATTACCACTATATTGTGCTGGTGAAATTTTATGAATTTTATGAATTTTAGATGGTGTCTATATTATAGAATTTTGTGTTTAGTGTCTCTTCTTATGGGCGTATTTCCATTCTTCTAATCATTTTGACCACCAGAGCACAGACAGTAGATACATTTTTTATAATCTAGAGAAAGAATTAATTCCATATACCAAATCAGAATAGACAAAACCAATTTTAAAGTCCAGATCTGTCTTTCTGCAGGCTTTTAATTATGGTGTCCATTCTAGTAAGTATGCTTCCTTACAGTTTCATCATTCACATTTAGTAATTCATTGTATCTGCACAAATAAATTAAATCCATACAAACAGATAATTGACCTTGAAATGCATTAAACTGACAACAGTTACTTAAATGAATTAATGTGGGAGGTCATCTTACCTGTCAGGCTGAAGACGAAACAGGGTGTAATAAGATGATAGATGAGGAACCACATGGTTATCTTATGTTCAGCGATTATCTCAAAAGGAATTGTGCCTTGCAATGCCACCATTCAGAGTGCTAAAAATACCTGATTACAGAGAAAGAAAAAGGAGTGAATAATTCTGACATCAGGCTTTATCTCATATCACATTTCACTTGCCAGATTATCGGTCTAAACTGAGTACTTAAGAGTTAATAGAGGATAGAGTCTTTTGAATAATAAATGCATTATCAAATTTGCTGGATCAAATTAATGATCTCTTTTATTCAGAGAGCACACTGTTTAAGAGCACTCAGATTTTCCCATGATAGTAAGTAATATGGCAAACGTTAATATTGAACATCCTCTTTTAGACTCATCTTCCTAACCCAAAACTTCCTAAACCAGATCCTCTCTCTGTGAACACTTCATTATTAGAAATATTAAAATATTACACAGTTTGCAATAAAATAAGGAAAGTCCAGATTCTATCCTCCTCCATCTCAGTAAATACTACATTACGATTAATGATTTCAAAGTCTGTAAAAAGAAAATTACAGTGAACCTGAAATACATTAATCTCTTTCACGATTCATTTATTTTGTCCAGCATATCATTCCTTTTAAACTTTTAACATACAATTCATGATCCTCTGGAAAGGCGGTATTAATTTTTATGAGTTTCCTTTTAAATGTTGAATATGATCATTATTGCAATGTCATATTTGAAGTTTTCTCTTTTCCCTCTGCGAGAAACTCTGTCTCTATATATACTAAAACCAAGCTAAAGAAGAAATATGCAGCTTCTTTTGAATATTCTAAGATTTTAGAAACCATTTTTCAGAATACTTTTCTTCTGTAACATTTTTTACTTCTTTTAATCAGAATATTTTGCTAGCTTTTTGTTTCTGGCTGGTGGCTGTTATCTATTTCTTTAAGGCAATGCGCCATCATGCTTGCAGTGGGCAATTTTCTGTTTTGTTTAATGGCTTTCTTGCCATGAATATATAAATGCATCCTTTACATCCATCGCATCTTGTTCATACTTCTTCTCTTGATGGGTTCTGCTGTAGCACTGGTTAAGTTACGACCTTCACACAAAGCCAGGCTTCCAGCTTATCACTGACAAGAATATTGTTGTATCTCAGGCACGTGCCAATATCATCCATTCCTCTCAGTATATTAATTTTGTTCCTATTTCATTATAAAATATGCTTATACATACCTGAATACCCTTCAGTAACATGCATCCTAGAACATGTTGCGTGCTAATACGGCATTGTCACTTTTTGCAAAATGTCATCTCGATGCTACTGTTTTCCAGCTTCCCTTGCCAAGTACCCATGACTCCAATAGCGGTTTCTACCTTTTACCGGGACTCTTGCTCTTTCCAGGTCAAAATTTTTACTAAATTGTTCTCTTCTTCCAAAATCCAAATGTTTTAGAACTTGTTTTGAAACTGCCCTGTTTCCCCACCTTCAACACCAAGAAACGGGCCGTTTTGAATTTCAAAGCACACGTACAAACGTACCTGACTCCCTAAGTATGCGTGGGATCAGTGCTGCTGTGACCCACAGAGAGCTGCTGGTCTGAGCTGCCGCCGGACACGCGTATCCCGGTGTGCGTGTCCCATGTCTCTCCTTGAGGTGGCTAGGAACACGTCTTGGTCACTGGGGCCTCACACTTATCCCCTCCTCCTCAGAATAACGCTAAGAAGGTGTTTATCTGAACATGGCTCCAATAGCGAGCTTTCCTTAGAAGAGGGGTGTTTTATTAAACTCATAGTGTAGGAAAATGGCAAGAAATAACACAAGAGAATCTCTTTGGCTCAGAAATTATAGCAGCTGTTGCACTTCGCATTTCTCCTTAACAAACAGGTCAAAACTGTATTAGTTACCATGACCCTAAAATGATTGCTGAGCACTGTTTTCATCTAACAGCTAAACACATACAACAGTGATCCCCAGAACTGAGATTTATTTAGAAATATTCCCTGGAAAAAGGCTCTTATGTTGGCAACAAATGCATATGCTTACTGTAGCTGGATCCAAGGGGAAGAATTTACTAAACATCTTTACCCTCTCACTTCTGTTGGCACTAAAGTTTCTTCAGGCTCTGTACACAAAGGATATTCACAACTATTTCAGGCATCTACCTTAAATGACCAAGGTATGAACTACTATGTCTATATGATTCCTCCAAAAGACAGTGGTTGGCTAGATCAACAAATGACTTTGTATACTTTTCCAGCAACCATATCCCAGCTATGAAGCTTCTTGTGTTATGACACTGCCTTGCCTGGAACGTTTATTTCCAAGTGACATGAGTTAAATTGCATAGTTGCGCTGAAATAATACACATAATTAAACAGCAATGAAACAGGAACTCTGTTGGGAACAACAGTAATTACACAGTAACTCATGGTGATAATAACTGTTCAAATATATTGATAGATGAATCTGTTAAGAGTAAACCTGTGTTCTCTCTCTGACATTACAGGCACCGCTGCAGACAGAAGATCCCTCCTCCCTCTCTTTTGCAGTATCCAGGTTTGATTTTGGAAAGTTACCTTGTCCTCTAGCTTGCCAAAAATTCCGTTCTGTTGGCTCAGGAAAAAATGGTTTGAATGCTGGTTCAAATTACGGTAAATAAAAATTGTGTCAGTAAATGCTATAAATACCTCATTTTACTCAGATACAAAAATATCCACCCCGCCAGGATTAAAGCCCTTTCCTTGCTCTCACTTTTTTCAGCCGAGTGGGTTCTGTATATACAGCACATCCATCCCTCCTGATTTATCTCAGCTTGTGGACAAGAAGCGAGGCTGTTCCACACCGCTCTGCTGAATTTTGGCGGAACTGCCTGCTATGAGATGAGACAGCAGGCGGGTTATCGTCTGTCTGTCTGAAGCGGTGTGGCTGTAGACGACGTTACCCCCCAAGGAGGAGCCCAGGCGTATTTGAGGCAGCAGCGCCCGTGCCCGAGGCAGCACCGTGGGCTGCAGCGCTCATGCGGCATCACCTACTGCCTCCTTCGCTTTACAGCTCTCGACCTTTTTTTCTTCGCAGAGAGGGACGTTGTTGCCGAAGTAAAAATCGTTCCTGAGCAACAGTCGTTAGTACGACTCACTTTTCTGCCCTGTAAAAGCAGAGAGTGGCTGCGTGCCTGGGCGTACTCCTTTTAGTCTGCACACCACACTATCCTTTTCTCACAACAAAGCATCATAATTTTAGCAAACGAGTAAGACATTTTTAAAATATGTAATAAAATGAGCAGGCATTTAACTGCAACTGTGTCGAGTTTAATTACTATCTAATGCTCATTAACAGATTTAAGTCCCTTTTGACTGTTCAGTTTCCCAAAAGAGCCAGTCACCACTACAGGGTCTTTGCCTTGCTAGATTCAAGAGAACTCCTGGTGAGCTGTCTGGAGTGCAATCCTCCAGAGGAGGTGGGGGAAAACTGGGACACTGGCTGCTGAATAGGAAGCACATTCCCTTTTGAACACAGGGACCTCCCAGAATGCTTCAGAAGGCTTGCAGTGTCTTGTGAAGCTTCATTAGGATGGGAGGTGTTCCCAGGACACAAGGTTAGACCTGCCTCTCTCTACTACCCAGTTGTAAGGCTTTTTTAATCTCTCAAAACGCACTACGGGAAAACGTCTACATTTTCTTCCATATTCTGTGTGGCTTTCTTCAGGTCTTCACTGCACACTTTGGCCTTCATTAAGGAGAAAAAGACACTTGTTTTACAGCTATGAAAATAGCCAGTGTTTTCCATCACTTCCCTACGTAATCCAAACACGTAGATGACATCACCATTTTGCAAGGACATAAAGCATTCATAATGCAGACCCAAAAAGAAATTACGAACAGTAGGTAATGGAAGTCAGCTGAATGAAGATTGTAAGATCAACAGCGGTGCGAATAGGCTACATAATCTACTAGATTCGAAATCAAGAAGGGGTGGGAATAGACAAGGGAAAGCAGAGCAACAGTGGGGGATGTTAACGGCGCGAAGAGGAAGCAAAGAAATGGAACTCAGCACTACAGAGGGGAAGGGCGTCACGTGGGACATGTAAGTGATGTGTGGGAGGGTGGAAGCAATAAACCAACCCAAAAGGGCAGTCAGAACGAAAGGCAGAGAGGGAAAGCAAAGGAGACGGAGATTGAGGTAGACGGAGGAGCATGAGGATTAGCTGTCACCTCTGTCAGTAAATCTCAACGTTTACCACGGCAAGACCTTCCCCGAACCTCCCTTGCCGAGGCTGTCAGCACGGGAGCGGCGCGATCGCTGCGTCGGCCCCCGACACCGGCTCAGGGCTCCTCTCAGGGACCCCAAGTGCTGAACGGGCAGAGAGGGGGCAAAGGAAAGCGTTTAGGAGCTCTGGCTCCGTACACTTAGCTAGGAGAGGTAAATCAAGATGCTTGTTGCAGTTCTCACTTCCTGGTATACTATGATGATTATTCACATTCAAGTTTTAGAATTGGTAGAGATTCCGTCCAGATTAGACTATAAATAGATACAACAATCTAGAAGAAATCTCTGGTTCTCCACCCTTTTTCAAAACATGAATGTATATAATTGCAATAATTCACTAGTAAATTAACACAGTGGCAAGTTATAATCAAAGCCTTTTAGAAGCCCCACAATACTTCAACCTAATCAGTGTTTTGTATTTGTTTTTACTTCAGGCTCTTTTTGTAATTTTAGTAAGCATCTAATTGCTCGTTATCTTGATTTTCTTAAAAGAGTTTGTGTTTTTGCTATGATAACTAACTCCTCATAAATCTTGTTAGTTGCTCAATATTTAGAATTACCAAGAAACTTCTGAATTTAACAAAAATAATGATGTACATTGCATATTATTCATTGTATCACCTTTTGCCCTTGTCTATTCTTTTGGTCTTTGCAATTTAATTTTGTGGTCTTTCAACAAGTTTTGGCATTCTAGGTTAGACTGTGCCATTAGAAAGGGCACTACATCTTATTCAAAAGTCTGGCTCCTCAACTTTCACCCACAACCCCCTTATTTACTTCTGAAACCAATACCTTAGCCACTAGCGTTTCCTTGCCTTCTCTATTACCCAAAGGTGATGACAGTCAGGTTCCTTGCCACTGCACAGATTTATCTCATTACAGTGGTCCAGGATTACTGTAAGTAAACTTCCAAGCCAGCCCTGCTATTATAGCACTGGTGCATCTACAGAAGATTTTAGATGTTAGCTGGCTATCTCTCAAGAGTCCAAATATGGCTTTAGTACCCTTCACAAAGGCTTGCAGAAACACTTCATTTCCTTTTGCTTATCTTTGATTTCTATAATTATACTCCTTGGTTTTGCCAGATTTGTTCAAGTGGAAATGGAAGTTCAAAGTCACTGCCCCCAATACTGCCCACTGGCCCAAACAGTCTGTCACCAACAGTTGTGCTTCTAGCATTTTCCATGTCATCCTATTTCAAGAATATAGCTACTCTCTCCATTTCACATGAATGAAAGCCAGCTAAGAAGCCCATCAATTTGATGGCCTATAAATAAGATGACCTTCCTGAACAGAATTTACACTTTCAAGGACAACACACAATAACATAACAACTACAAAGTTGGAGCAAAGAGCAGTCTAATCCCCGCCCCCGGCCCCAATTACTCAAAAATACAGGTGTTAAATAAATAAATTAAAAAAAACCAAAACAAAACAAACCCAAACAAACCAGGATCAGTTCATTAATACATTTAGACAGGCTAAATTAATAAGTGATTCTATCACTAGTGGACAAGTCAACCAGCTCTGTGTTTTTGCTTAATAAACATTGACTTGGAAACACGAAGAACCAATGTCTTGGAGGTGATGAGGACTCCAGGTTGTTACAGGGCTTGGCCCAAGTTTCCCCTTGAAACCTTAACTTCGGAGCTCAATATAAAACTTCCATTCTTTTACACATACTTATGAATTTACTCTTCATGCCTTATTTTCCACTTAAACTCTCATGTCAATAAGCTTAAAAGAACTAATGTCCCGGCACACTGATGATCCACAATATACTCTGGCTCAGAGTTACCCTTTCTCTCCCCTACCTGCCCCCTTCTTTGGAAGCTGTGACTTCTCTCCAAGAATCAAGCACCAAAAAGACAATGAATTCCTTCTTTAGATGTGTTTTGAGACACGCCTTTTGAACTTGAAAGCAATAGCACGTATTCTACAAAGCAAGAAAACATAGTGCCTACCACAAAAACCAAAAAAATCAAATATATTTGCAGAAGATTATTACAAGATACAGAAGGTACCAGGGATCTGAATGGCAACCTTACTGTTACAAGATGTCTGTTTTCCGTGACAATTTTCTAATGCACCATTTTTTCAAGTAAGACAACACGCTGGTAGTTAATCACACTGTGAATTTAACTCTCCTGTTTCCTTTATATTTACACATCAAAGAATTCAGACCTCGAGAACCAGTAACTTCTTCAGTCAGTTGCTCAGTAGGCACTTTTGCTCTTTTGTTAGGCAATTAAGAAGCCCTATGGGCCTTTTCTTTGCTACATCATCCTTCCCATTTTCATTTTTTTCACTCTTTGTTTTGGCTTTCTGTTATTTTGTTAGATAGTTCACCCAACAAATGAGATGTCTTCTTTTTCTTATTTGCATCCACAGATTCATTATGAATCAACAGTCATTCTCTTCCCTACAAGGGTTTTACAGCGGTCACACATCTATCTCATCTTGCAGTTAATCAACAACTCTGTAGCAAACGGTCATTTAGTATTGCTATTATAAAAATATTTTTTTAGGAAGGTTAGGCATCTTCTAATTTGTGGTAAGCTCAACAACTCAGCTTTACTATTAATTATGAATACAGTTTGGTTACTTTTCTCGAGTCATTGAACTGCAAAATGCTTTTGTTTTGAAATACCTTCAGATAATGAAGTGTCACTTAGCGGTACTTAAACACTGTCTTTAATCATCATGTCAGCAGCAAAGGGTCAGGCAGCCAGTCCTCCAAGTCCCTGTTCACACCGTTTGCTCTATCAGCAACTGGCTGTTCTTTCTTCTAAGGTAATAAATAAGAAAAAGATCACTAACTGCTACTGTAACTCACAGGCATCACTCACACTTTTCCGAAAGCACGCTGTAAGGGCTTTGCTGCTTAAAGATTGCCTGGTAAAAAATTTCAGCAAACAAAAATCAATAAACCTCCTGCCAAGCACCGAGCATCACGCAGAACAGCATACTACTCTTTTCCTATACTTACAGGTAGCTTCCGTTTGTGTCTTAAAGCCTAATTAGTTTAACTTTGACTCCAAGATAACCAAACACATCCAAGGCTCTAAAACCAGCATGAAAAAAAATCAGCTGTGAATACAAACAAATATCCATTATTAAAACCGGGCATTCTTTCGTACAATAATGAGGATTTTCTGGTTACTTTGGCCAACTTTCAAGGGATAAAACCCGTTAACTTCTCCAGTAAAATTAAGTGTATAATTGCTGTTATCTTTTGGAGTTTCAATTTTGTTCAAGTTCATAAAAGAAAAGAACTGCTCAGATCATCTTGAAATTAAATCTTAGATAGATCCATTTCGAAGAAAAAATTCATGATATTTCAGAAATGAAACAAGATTATATGAAAATCTTTATCACACTCTTGGCATTTTCTATCTGATTTTTACATTTTCTTGAACTCAGTAATATCTTGTTACTCATCAGTAAATGAAGATATGGGAATGAATCATGTATATTCAATAAGTTCATAACAGATGTATTTATATACATAAAAATTTAACAGTTTATCCATATAATCTGTAACTCAGGATACCGTATAACATACTTTCTATTGTACAGCCAAAGACAAGCTCAGTGGGAGATTTCATCTTCAAACTGCATGTTTCCTAGCAACTCTCTTTAAATCAGTGTAGCTTTTTTTAAATTTACATCAATCACTTGGAACTGTTGAGAATGCTTAAAAACATCTCTTTCATCCTGTGAATAAACAGTTCGAATCAGACTAGCAGCTGCAAAAAGGGGAAAAAAAGGAAAATCAATTCAATGTTTACTAGAATTTGCTGGTGGATTTTGGAATAATATGTTATTTGTGCCTTTTGGTTTTAAGCTTACACTTACATTACATTTCAGAATAGCTATTGGTGAGATCCATGGGCATTTTTTACAGGTTTGAGTTGCCATCCACCATTTCAAAGATCCTCTGTGTTTCAAAGACTGCTTTTCAAGGATACTTACTCATGAGGTAAGCTTAGTTGTATTCTGAAGATTTTAAAAGACAAATTATGGTTACAATTGGTTTTGTTACCTACAACTAAAGCATTGTTTCTGTAGTCCTCAGATTTTTTGGGAAAAAACCCCAACAAAACAAAACCAACCCTTTTTTTGGAAGCTTAGTTTATTGCCTGCTAACTAGCAGCTGATACTTTTCATGCACGTATTCTCTATCACCTCCAGTACAGCCTCAGAGGCACACAGCATCTACAGAAATCTCTCTTAACGCTTAGTCAGCAAGGGGGGATACACGGACGTGTACCATCAGAACAGCCTTTGGATGAATCCCGGTGTCAAAAACGCTGCACCTGAGAGACACCAGAAAACACACCTTCCCGTGCTAATCAGAAAGAATATTGATGCCATGGTTGCACTTACATTAAATGAAGGTGGATTGGGGAGGAATAAAGGTGGGAAAATGGACGGGTAAGGGGACAAGAGGGCCCGGCTGCATATCAGCAGTGGGTGGTCAGTACACTTCTCTAGCCTGACCACCAAAGCCTGTCCAGTTTTCTCATTAAACTCCATCTCTGACCACTTTCCTGGGTGAGGGGCTCCGTATTCTGCGTGCACGTGTGTGTACAGAGGCGTAAGTGCCACCACTGGGGTGGGACCATAAGCCCAAGGAACCCAGGTGCCCACGGCAGCAGCAACCGGAGAGACGGGCGCGTGTGAGGGGTCTGAGTGGTGGCAAGTGGACAAGGGTCCACCTTTATGTACGGACACATGCTTTCATCCCAATCAGCCAGACAGGAGGAGGCTGTCGGGGCTGTTTTCTGTTTGCGACCGCTGTTGATCTACGCGGCCGTGGCCAGCCACGTATGCAGCGTGAGCCGCTGAGCATCGCTGCTGGCTGGTCCCGGGCACGGGGAGCCGCTGCAGCCTCATCTCTCTCGGGCGACGGGATTTGGCAGCCCCCAACAAAAACAACCCAAAAGTTCGCTGAGCTGCGTCTGACCCTGAATTTCTACGACGATGTGCAGGATTGGCTCCATGAGCGCGTGAGTGTTTTATCTTTGTGAGGCGATACGTCTGAAAATGCCAATATTTTATCTTTGTAATACAATAATGTTTATTCCTCTAGAAAGTAGTTTAAAGTATGAAAATTACATTATGAAAAGTATGACTAATCAGTTTAATGACTGAACCCAGACAACAACTTAAGATCACTTCTAAGCAATTAACAGGTCTATAAATAAAGCCAAAAGAGAAGCAGCACTTGATTTTATACATCCAAATCATTCTGCTTTGCTTTTTATTCTTAAATATCAAGGAGAGAAAAGTTAAATAAAAAACCAAACAGGTATATGAGAGCCAAAGGCCTGATCGACTGAAGTGTCTGCAAATATTTAAGTATAGGATGAACACATACAGCAAAATCACAGGAGGCACTCATCAGTTTGCAGGACTGAAGCCTAGAAAACTGCATTTTAGAGATCTTGTTCCAAGTTTCATATTGTTGTGACAAAAAGTACATTTTGATATGTAGAGAAATACAGCTTAGGCAAGTCAGCCACAAAAAAAGACACTTCTCTTTAGTTATCAAGGTTGCATTAGTAATTCCATTCCACTAGAATAATTTCAAATAACCACAAATGTTTTAGTTGATACTATTCTGTTGAACGTAACATACAAGTGTATTCTTTCACAGATGCTATTTCAGTATGCAATAAGCCAAGAAATCAAAATAACCTTCTCATTTAGAAGGTGTTGATTGCAAAGTAATGATGTAACATCTTGCAGCAACTCCACATTCTGCCAAGCAATAAAACAGAGTCCCTACAGACTCTGTTAAATAACTGCCTACAGGTCCTGCACAGCTATTCTGTATTTACTGCATTTCCGATACGGACCTGGAAGTGTTCACACCAAGGAACACGTAGTAGTCTCCGACACAGGTGCTTTCCCTGTTTAGGAGCTCCTGACAAAACCAGTGTCATGAAAACTGCAGTAAAGTACATCTGAAGGAGATAATCCTTTCAAAACATGCATCCTACCTGTTTTGATTAAATCTCTAATTTGAAAGTATGAGATGTAGTATGCAGTAGTGTTGGGGTTCACGTGCTTACTACTCCTGTTTTTCAGCACTAATGAGAGTTCAAACACTACAATGTCCATTGTCATTGCTTACTAACACTTGCATAGACTTTGTGAAAATGTACTGAAATTTTAATATCTTCCCCTATAATGTCCTAAATTTTTCATATTTTGGCCAAAGAGTAATACTTCCTAATTCTTGATGCCCAACTTTTGGGTAAAAGAATAGAATTATTATTATTATATTTTAATTTTTCAATTAATTTAGGTTTATTTGGGGGCTATATATGACCAAAAGTACACAACGAAGAAGGCTGGTCATTTAAATTGTACTGTTAAGTACTCACACAATATTAACTGTTCTGATTTTTCACTGCCTGGCCCCACAAGTGAATGGTAATATACTCATTATGTAAGGAAAAGGGAGAGCACATCATCACCTGCAGGCTTTGTTCTACCCAGTAAAAGCCAAGTAATCAGTATACAGTCTGATATCTTAAGTGATATGTTAGTGCATCTACAAATTAGGAACATCCACACATTAACGTCTTTAAAGAAAATCAATTATAGATGCTTTAATGTATTAACTTTTACACGTACTTTCTACCATGCTTCCCTTCATCGTTCTTTCCCGACCTCTTCCCCAAAGTGCTCAACTTTTTCTTAAGTGCCTCAAATATTCAGTTGAACTAATTTAACTGGAGAGGCATGTAAGGTACCTTTCACATTCAATTTATCTGGAAAAAAATTTGATAAAATTACCTCCCTGACATACAGCTGAAATGACAAGAGAAGAACAGATAAAATGTTACTCACACTAACCAATATCAGAAATTGAAATATCATTATCTTCATTGGCATCTCTGTACTTTTATGCTGATGGAGATACAATGAGAACATAGTCCAGCATGCATTATTAGTACATTTGAAAAGGCAATGTGAAAGATGCGGCTATTTATAACTACCCAAACCTGCTGTACATCACATTTTGTGGTCTGCTAATGCATCTGTCAAATGAATCATTATGGCAACAGCAATTTGGTAATTTGGTCTTTCTATTTCTCAAAATATTACAATAAATCATTTTTTAAATGTACAACATTTTTGCTGTAATATTAATTACGTTCTGAAACTTTCTGAGAACTCTGGAGGTCTCCTTTTGGCAGGAAAATTTTCTAATTCTCATTACAGTACCAACAATATGAAAAAAACTTCTAATGGGGGCAATGTCTAAAAAATATTTGACATACATAATTAAACTCGCCAGGCATTTTGCAACGCAGTTTTATATATCACCTTTTTCTTCTCATTAACACAGAGTAGCTCTAGGTCACTGCACAGATAGCTTCTGTGCTGATGGTATAACTCTTAAGCAGAAACAAGAGGACAGACAGGAGCATACAGTCCTTTGTCAGTATGGCATATGGGGACTGAAGGATTTAAGTAGAAGCACAGTGGAACAAAGGAAATAATATGATGGTTTAGGACCTCAGGACCAGGAAATCAGGAATAATTTCTGTGTGATCATTTTGACGTGTGTATTTCAAAGCTGTTACTTTTCAAATTTAACTCCAGCTTTACGCTTTCTTAGAGTAGAAACTGAATTAAGATCAGATACTGGGTCATAAACAAGTGTTGAAAGCTAAATATTTGAGAGGCGTGTTAGGTCTTCTACAGGAATAAAGCATTACGTGATTTTCATGAAAAGTTGAGCTTCAGAAGACATGCAGCAACCTTCACCCCAAGAGGCACCCGCTCCCCTAACAGAGCGTGTACCAAAGACGGCTTTAAGCCCTGCCCTAACAATGAAGCTTCCTTCCTGCTTTTTCCTGTATTAGAGCACTGCGGTGCATATTTGCTTGGTGTGAGCAGACTAATCAATCATTTATAAGCTCAAGTCTATGGACATTTATCATGGATGGAAAAGAGCAAACGACAGTCCAAGCATCAGCAATAAAGCAATAAATAAAGTACGTTAATCTACCTCTTTGCTGTACATGATAATTGAATAAACGCTAAATTTCTCCCATTTGACATGGGCAAAACCCCCTTTGCCTGTAACTACTGTAACGTGGTCAAGAGTGGATTTACTGATATAGACAAAGAGAAAAACTCTCTTCATCTCTGCTATCATATTTGACACTTGAGATTACAGTTGAGGAGATTATTTGAGGCACACTGCTATACTCTTCCAGTAAATTATGTGCACAATACACTTTATACTTGCCTACATGTCTTATCAGAAGAAAAGCAATTAGACTGAGGAGAAAAAAACAGAGCAAGCAGATTTTCCTTCCTTTGTTTACCATTGATCTTCCTCTGCCTTGATGTGCATTTTGCAGTATACAGTTTGAAGAAACCAGTTACTAATGTACAAGATTACTATTCACAAAATAATATAGTGCTATGTCTATAACATGGGTCAGATGATTTCATTAATTGCTCATACTTTTCTACCACCACTATTTTATGCTTCATGGTACATCTAAAGATTATTTGTTCTAACACATCATTAGTGTTTTTAATAAAAATGCTTGCATTTAGCAAATTGGATTTATCCTGCCAAGAGTGTGAACCTATGATGAAAACCAAATGCATTTGAATTAAAGAGAGAGAGAAATGGTCAGGTGATAGTCTTAAGTAACCAATATCAAGAGGTCTGGATCTCCACTATGTTCCAAAAAAAATGTGACTCATCCTATGTCTCATAAATTTGATTTATACCATTTAGCTAAAATAAAATGTAAAAAAAATAACAATCTACAGTTATTAATACTAAACTAAGAGCAAAGCAATATATTTGCAAAATAAAGCTATATAAACAAGCTAGTGTCAAAATTAACCAAATCTGTTAAGTCTTCACATTGGCAACGTATTATCAAGTAATCAATTCTTTTAAATTCTAAGAGGGGTTATCTGGAAGCAATTATCAGCTGCTGTGAAACAATTTAAGGAATTTGACTAAAATCTGTGTATGTTTTGAAGATATTTTGAATAACTTTGTATTCAAAACTGAATCTGTATCTTGAAGATGGTTCTAAAGGGTTATTTAGTGTTTAAACCACAAACTTGTTGTTACTGATTTTGCAGATTTCATTTTTCCTTTTCTATGTGGTATATGACTCACTGTTCTTCCTAATTCCCAACAGACACAGGACAGATCTTAAAAGAACACTCAGGTGGCAGAAGTCTGACAGCTCGTTAGCCTCTTACAGCAGGCATTGTAAAAGTTTCCTTCAATTCAAGAAGACACTTTGAAGAATATCTTTTTGAGACTATATTTTAGGGTCATTTTGATGCAGGAAACCTCCTTTCTGATGTCTTCCCTTTCACAACTTTATTGACGTTCGTGCTACCAGGCAGGCACACAGCTGCATGCTAAAATCAAAGCTCTGAAGTCTCGGGTATTTCCCATCTAATAACACCAAAGGAAGGACATGGAAAAGGAAATTACATTTCACAGGAGCTTTTTGACCTGTTCAGCTTGATAATATTTGTTATTTGGAAGTAAATGTAAAATCACTCCTGCTATACTTGCAAATGAAAAAAGTCTGGTTTTAAAAAACCCCACAATTAACAATAAGAACAAAGCGGCCACAGTGTTCTTCAATGCTTAGAAAACCACGGCATTCAGTGCAGAAAGGAATAAATTACGGAGGTCACAAACCAGAATGGGTGCGCTCTGGACAGCAGCAACTCTGAAAAGCATCTAGGGGATAGAGTGGACAAGCAATTTAGCTGGGGTTTCCAGGACAATGCTGTGGCTAAAAGAACTGCGTGACCCTTAGGGATTAAATGACTAAGAAGCACAGTTATCCCGTGCATTTGCTCATTAGGAATATGCAGATTTGCTTGGAACTAACATGACTCATATTGGAACACTGTAAATAATTATGATGCTGGATGGTATTTATTAAAAAAGACTGAAATAAAAGAGTGTGGAGAGATGTAAAATATACACATATATACAAAAGGAGTGGAAAAATTGCCTTATGGCAAGAACTTTCCTTGTTCAACCTGTCTGGCATACCAGGGAGGTGACTGAGGAATATCCCGGTTAGAGGGATATTCCATAAGTATGGGTTGAAAATACTGGAGACAAAGGGGTCCTTTAATCTATTAGAGGAAGGCGTAATAAAAACAAAAAGCTGGAAAATTATTCCGGAGTGATTTAGATGGGTGAAATTTTAGCAAAGAATACAGTGACATTCTCAGTTCTTGAGGTCTTCAGTAACCACTAAATACTTTCTTGCAAAGCACGAAGTACTGGACTAAGCACTGAGGCAGCTGGTTGAAACTTACTGACCTACCTTTGAGCTCTCACAGTCTTTTAAGAACTGGAGCTGCAGAAAGAAGGCAGAGGATGATGTTCTGGTACAGCATTTCCCCGGAGTGGGATCCTGTGTTTTCAGACTGGCAAGCCTTGTTACTTGTTCCCAAAGCCAGAGCCTCCAGTTGTACTCCATTTTATAGCACCTCCTTTTAGTGCTTTCAGGAAAGGCTGCTGTTAGACCACAAATTAAATTGCTAGGCTCCAGTGAGGTTCAAAATAGAAAATTTTTTAGTGAACAGCAATTTTTATCACTCCTAACAAGCAAAAAACCTCCAACATACTTCATGTTTGAGTACTACAAACAGCTATGGAAACTGCAAACAAAGCTGTGACCAAGAGATCAAAAATACAGAAAGAACTGATTGTAAGAAACCTTCTTGATAAGAGCTACACCAATAACAAAAGGTCTTGAGATGATATTGGTTTATGAATTATCTTCAGAGACGTTCCATTCACACAGAAATAGACTACCTGTGTGAAAAAGATCTTTATAACCAGCAGCCACTCAGCATTCCATCAGCAGCAAGATTAAAAATAGATCTCAATGTATTATGCCTAGGTGTCACTGCTTCTCTCAAAAAAAAAACCAAAACCCCTTCATGGTACTTTTTAAGTTTATGCAATAGACCATATGTCAAAGAGCTTATTTTAAGAAATTTTCATCTTGATACTTCAAATGTTAAAGGTAAAGATTTTCAAGATTGGCTTTTAGATCTATTATAAAAATTATAATTTTCAAATTCTATTTTGGGCCCTCCCTCCTATCCTTTTTTCTAAGTATTTTACTTGTTCCTACCAACGCATTTAGCAGTGACATTTCAAACCCCATTGTTCTAGATGAAATACTGCTCATTCTCAGACCTTCTACACTTCCACTCCTTCCCCAAACACAACTCACTTCTTATGTCTCATTTTTTTATTTTTGGCCATTTTCGCCTATATTCAAGCACACTCAGATGAACACATGCACACCCATCCCACTTCTTGTCCGAAATTGTCTAGCACCAGGAACCAGTAGCATCAAGAACCAGCCTTGTTATACCTTTATTTACTAAACAAAAGCTTCCCCTTATAGCACTTTACCACTGCTTATAGGTATTAGCTGAATCTTTGTAAGTTAAGTACTCTGTGGTACGCACCCCTTACCATAAGGCATGCTTTCTGATACTTTCATTATTCTCATGATTTTTCTGTGAAGCCACTCAGATATTTTAAATCTGCCTGAAAGGCATCTACAGTGTTTTCCTCAATCTTATTCAGTATTTCCTAGTTTACTGTAATTGAACATCAGAGAAGGCACACTTACAGAGAACACTAAAATACTGATTATCTCAGAGACTCCCCATGTCTTTTTTAAAGCCATTCATCTCACAGAGAAGATAAACTAATCCACAGAAATTACTGAGTTGTAAAGATGTCTACCGGGGCAGGGGGGAGAACTGGAAACCCCAGAACTGCTAGTCTGAATATCTTTCCATTCTGCTCTGCATTGTAGCTATTTAGTATGAAGGAAGAAACTGTTCATTCCTTAAACCTGTTTTTAAAAATGGCGTGGCATGATTTTGGTTCTGTGAAATGCAGTTAATGAAGCGTGCACAATGATTTTCTGTTAGATCTTGGCCTTCCCTATTATTTAATTGCCAATTAGTTCAACATACCGCATTGCATGCACTGCTGATGTTACCAGGTTACCAGGACAGAAAGTACTTTTTTCTGAAAGGACTAAAAGCAAAGGAAAAGGGTATATGAAATTCCATCACTAGAAAGGGTGTTTGAAAACTCGTCACTACCAGCACTTGGCAAAGACTACAGGAGGCTAGCAGATCGCAAAAACACTGTCTCAATAGGGAGTATCCTGCCAAAGGTCAGTGTGATGCTGCATGAAAAGAACAGAATGAAAAAAGCTCAAGAAATTACCACAGCATTCTTCAGATTTCTTGACTGTAATCAACTTATAAATCTTACAGCTTTTATTTTTATTAGTTCTCCCTCCTTTTAATGAAAATTGAAATACAACACAACCAGTTATATTTGCAATGTTTCTGGCTGCAATATAACAAGTGGAGGAATAAGGAAAGAAATGACCAATACGTTGGCTGCTGTTGCTTTTTCTGCATCAATAAGACCATTATAGCTTCAGACTATAACCTGAATTCTCAGCCAAGTCAGCCTAAGTGAATCTCAGATTTTAAAAGAAGGTCTCAAGAAGCTGCCTGATTTACCACTTTTACTACACCTGCTGGGTAAGGCTATACGACTTAAAAATTGAAGCAATGCAGCACTGAACCAGGACTATGTCTTAGCTCTACAATTTTCTGTTTGTTTTTAAATCATTTTTCAAGAAGGTTTTGTGGGGTAAGAAACGTCATTCAGGAGTTAAATAAGAGAGCAGCTGATTTTAAGCACTATATGGACTCCTTTTTTCCAGGTAGAGAATTAAAGGCAACAATCTGTCCTAATGTCTCAAAGCAGATAAAGAGTAAGTGATGTATATATATAGCTATTGTGCATCCCTGCCATGATGCAGCTGCTGCTTTTGTGTTACTAATGGATTCTTCTGTTGGCAGAGAAGGAATCTCCAGTCCTTTTTCAACAGGTGACAGGCAAAAATAATTGCAAATCCTTGAGCTGGCCTGACAGGGAGCCAATTACCATTTCAGCTGACCAGCATCACTTGAAAAGAAAAGCAAGGAAGAAGAAACATGACAGAAGGTGACAGAAAGATGACAGGGAAAAAAAACCAAACTGGACGAAAAGGAAAAGTGGGTTTAATGCTGAAAATAAGAGAAGCCTCAAAATAAAATTAGGATAGCCCGTAGTAGTCCTGCTGTTTTCCTTTCTTTTCTTTTGCATTTGATGGGAGTCAATGCAAAGACCAGGCCCCTGTGGACTTGGTCGACGGATCTTTTCTGGTATCTTAACAAAACACACTTTGCCCCTGGCAAGTTATTCCAGTTCATTATTTCAGCGATTTGGGTTTTAATGGAGTGCTGCATCTTATTCAGCAGTAAGTACTGGCATGAACTTGGGAGGCTGCGCGGGTGGGAGAGGGGAGGGGACAGAGGGAAGGTTTACTGATCCCCCCAGTTATAAAACCCTCCACAGCTTGACCGGAGGAGGGAAGGGTACTGGTCTCAGGGACAAGCGTGCAAAGAAAAAAGGGATAAACATGGTGATTTGGCTTAATAATATGCTGCCTACTATATCAAACGGGATTAGATACAGTTCATTTCCTGCAAAGGTTTCCCAAGCTTTGCTTTACACTGCCTTGCGCCAAACGAGAGAGTTGTTTCCTGCCATCCCATAAACATCGGTTTCGTAGAAGGATACAGCTTTAGCACGAAGCTGGCTGTTGCACAGTCCTGACAGTGAGCCTCAGCACATGGCATCTCCCACTCTGGAGCTTGCTCATAAACTGCCCCCCAGTACCTCAGCTGGGGGAACAACGATGGGCAGGTGACAAAGATCTCTCCCACGGATGCAATTTTACCACATGTAACAGCTCAGAGCAAACCAACTCACAGACCATATAACGAGTGGCAGTCCTAACACAATACTTACATGTTCCTTTCCTTCAGAGTTTGCAGAAAACATGCCAGTACATATGGTGTTGCTGGTTTTGTAATTCACAGCATAAGGCACTTGATTTGATTTGATCTGATCTGTATGTAAAAATGCAGTGGAGAGAAACATAATCAAAAATCACCAATTTTCTGTCAGCTGCTTATCTTCTTGTTGGCATGGGTATAAAATCTGAGTCCTTTGGAAAAGCGAATGAGCGGTGCCACTGGAGGCGAGCCTGTGCAAGGGTCGAATGATGGGCAGCTCCGACAACATACTCATCGGCTCCTCTGGATCCTGTTCTTCAACCTGCATCCCAGCAAGTTTCCTGCCTTTGCAGCTGACAGTAAATAACAGCAGATTTGGAGATTCGTAACACAAATACCTTCTATCAGGAAAGAGTGGCTTATATTACCCAGATTACACAGAAGCAGATCCTCAGGCAAATTTAAATGTTCACAGCTCCCGACATGTCTGGTATACTGCTTCCCGCCACACGGAAATCTACCAGCTCTTTTCAAAATATTCCATTAGAAATAAAATAAACCACACTCTACCAGATCTCAAAACACTTTTTAAAAGCTTCCCCTAAAACTTAGTTTCAGGTAAAAAGAGAAGGTTACACCAGTATTCTTATTCTTTAGCACAGGAAACACAGGGCTGGCACTCGCTTACTGTCATGAAAGGGGGAGAAATAAAAATATCCAAGGTGTTCTTCTGTCTTCCCTCCAGAGCTGTTATACAGAAAATTATCAGAGGTATACAACAACAGCTGGTATTGAACAAGCTCACAAAAAATGTAAGAAATGAAAGCAAGCAGTCCCCAATTCCAAGAGCTCACGAGACCTCCTGCTGGAAGAACAAGCCAAAAAAAGAAGAAAAGGGGAGATAGAAAAGATTAGGTTGTTAATAGCTTTCTGCCTGCCAGGTACCATGAAAATACTTCCCTTCTGTATGCTTTCCATGAGGTCTCGGTACTTCTTCCTCTGCTCGCCATGCCAGGTACAGTTAACGTGAAGCCCCAATCTCCCGTGCCCCATGCATGACTGAAATGCTGAGGTTCTGGGTCAAGTTTCTTTCCCTTTTTGCCCTATGTTTCACATCTGTTCTCAGCCCACAGGAAACGTTGGCCTGTTACACCAGTCTCTGGCTAGAACATCTGTAAAAAAATGAATTAATCTGTGCAAAAATACTACCATCTTTTTAGGTTCCTAAGGAAAGGAGCTGTAAGCAATCACGCTGCTTGCATGTGCGTCTCTGCCAGTCGGTCTGACGGTTTCCTCCTCCTGATTAACTTTTACCTTCACTGGCCTATTTTAACGAAATCTGATGGAAATCTGGAGGATGTAAGTTAATTTATTAAAAGTGTCATGAAAATGTCTGCCTGGGCACAGAAGACAGGCCTGGTAAGCATCACCCCTAAGGGAAGGGCAGGAACGGCACGCAGCCACGGTAGAGAAGAACCTGCCCCAGAGAGCGGTCGCTCGGGGCTGTCTCAGCCGTGGGAGAAGCTTGTTGGGGGCTGGCACTTCACCGTGGGTCAGACAATGCAAACACAGCACACAAAGATCTGCTGCTCACGGACCTACTTGTTTTCTGATCTCCATTTTGCTTCACAGGATAACAAATCTGATGATGAAGTATTGCCCGTGCTACTGTACTGGAGCCAGTCCCATACTAGGTTCATACCTGTGCCCTGCAAAACCATGCAACCGGCGCTTTGGAAAAAATTTCATAGCTGAGAACTAACAGGCGTAAGAGGTCTCTGCAAAGTTAAGATTACAGATGTTTTCTGCATAGTCCGACGAGACGGTTAGGAGAAGAAATCTACTTCCAGGAAATTTATGCCGAAGTATAAGAAATTGTTTTGAATTTATCTCACAAAAAAAAAATCAATTGATTTTATCATCAATATTAATTGCATATGTACAATTTTTTTGCTCTGCATTAATAGACTAACTTTTACTTAAATCCTAATTAATGATGTAGATGTAGAACAACATTGGCCACATGGGTTTTCAGCAGAAAATTCTCTCCCTCCAAAGAATTTAGTTAGCATCTAAACAAAATTACATCTCTCTCACCATTTTAGATACTCAGTGAGAACCTGTATCAGAGAAAAGGAATATTAAAGGTTTTAAACATGTGACTTTCATGGCATTTTATACGTATTTTGAAGAAGAAACAAATAATTATACTGCAGGAAAGCTTATGAGGAACTAAGCCTTAGCGTAACCAGAAAATAACAAAGTATTGAAGTAAAAATAAGTAATAATATAAAAACTGAAGATGGCCTTAAAAGCATTAATTATGTTCTTGTCATATGGCTGCAGGTTACTTGGAAAGAAGTCAAACTTTTATTTTTATAAATGGGGTCTGTACAGACTATTTGGTACTCTAAAATTCACCTGATTTCAGCTATAATATTAAGATAGAAGATTTTGTTTTATCAATGTATCTCAAAGTTCAAAAGATTGTATTAATACTAATATCAAAGAAAACTAGAAGTATACCCACTCTTAAACTCAAAACTGATTTGACTGTAAAGCTTACATTTATAAAATATTTACCGGGGGGTTGAGGACTGAACGGACCTCATGAAATGTAGATGACTACCACCGATAGTGAGGAAGGCCGTCATGGCAGGCTGTGTGTGTAAACAGGGACTAACGAGTTGATGCGCGTGTGTCCGAGCTGGGGAAGTGGTCGGAGCGAAGGGTGGTGGTGGTCTCGTTGAGGACACTGCCCCTGCCTTGGCTCCCGGCGTGCCTTCCCCTGCCCAGCAGCCCTCTCCTCCAGGCCCTGAGAGATTGCGTGACTGCCTTCCAAAGACAACCAAGGAGCTGAGCTTGTACACAAGGGGCAGAGGACTCGGAATAGGTAATTTTTATAGATCATAACGATTTACATCAGATATGATGAGGTCATGGAGAGGCATTCTGAATTTACTGCATCCAACAGTTTAGTACATTTAAGTTAAGATTGTGTTTTCTGGAGACGACTGGCTAATTTTCACATCAAGGAGACACTTCCATCCTGTGCATGTCTCCAGGAAATAAAATGAAATTAAGAGTTTGAAACTTTGCTGTGCTCCGGGTAAGCGTCCAGCCGGACAATTATTACTGTTCCCTGCCAGCCAAACTTCAAGGTCCATTTGCAGAGCCAGAGAAGAACTCCAGGACGATCACTGAGGCATTATCCATGCTTTTGTAGTTGGGTGGCAAGCTTCCTATGTCATGAAAGCAGCTGGGGACTGCTCAGTTCCAAATGCCCCAATGCCAAGCTTGTTTGTCCCAGTTTTACTAAGTTAGAGCAAAATAAAGACGACACGCACACTTTATTTCCCACCTTTCTGCAATGGGTTCATCTTTAGTAGCCTGTCTTGACCTACCAACCATCTACAAGTCAAGATGATTTTCATCACAAAGGTAGCTGTTCAAAATTTAATTTCAGAGATATTCATTACTCGATGTTGTCTACTGCTAGTATATAAGACATTCTACAATACCTCTACCGTTGAACTGCCTGTAAAAGTATATATATAATGAAAGAGGCAAAAGCATATGTACAATAAAACAGATGCATGAAAAATATTTGTGCTTTGCTTACTTAATGCCAATCTTGCTTGTAAAAATTCCATCATTGTATCTGGCAATGAAAGTGTTAAAAATATTCTAGCTTTACTCATACTAACATGCAGAATTATTCTATTTTTTACAAGTTTAAAAAAATTAAGGGAAAACAATGATGGTGAGAAAAGTCCTTCCTCTTTTAGGTGATGTTCTGCCAATATTTAATTGTCATTATTCTGTACACACTGATAGAAAGCATTCCACTATCTACCAACTAATCTCATGGTTTCCATACTTGCAGGAATTAGAACAATACTTGTATTTAATAAGCAAATAATTTTAAAATGCTTATAAATATTTGTAGTACTTAGTTCAAGAAAAAAATATGCATCCACAGTGACATTCATTCAGGTGCAGATGATTCATTTAGTGGTCCTGCCTCTTCTTTCTTCCAAACCTAAAGTTTTCTACGTGGCTTAGGCTGACTGAAAATCTTCCTAAAGCTCTATGCTGTATTTTGCTCCAAAATGTTATATCACTTTAAAAATCCTGCTGCAGTCCCTGTCTTTTCAGGAATAACTAAAAATTCAGCAGCCACAGTTCTCTGTCTCAAGGTTCTTTGGATTATCATCCTATGCATCACCATCAACATTACGTCCCTGCTTTGACACCAAATCAGACTGGTTAAGCCTGAAGACTGGCCAACTGCTTTACTAGGAAAGTAACCACATTAACATGAACCTTTATTTAGTGGTAAGCTAATAAAAAGAGGAAACCTATTTCTGTATAGACAACTGGTACAAGGCCTTTTAGTTCCCTCCTGAGCCTCTAATTTTTCCTTGTCATTCAGACTGTAGTGAAGGATTTCCTGCACATGCTTCCTTTTAAATGTCTTAGAAGAGCAACTGCTTATTTTGCAAAAGCACAATAAAAAGGTCTGTCTCTACAATTTAAAATAAAATGCCATTACGGGATTAAATCAGAACTCTATCCATTTCATGAAGTGTGCAAGGTCACATAATTCCCCAAAGATAAATTGCCTTAGGACATATATATATCCTTCTTCAATACAATGAAAGATTCACACAAAGGCACAAATTGTCTCACAAAAGCAAGCTGTAATTTTTGCAGGGAGAAATTAACATTCAGTTCAGGATGATCATCTGCGTTACAAATGCCAAAACAAACCCAAAACAAGTAAGACAAAAAATACACTAGTGATGGAAGCTAGATCCTACAGTCTGTTTTGTTCTGGTCTCTGGCAACAAGAGAGGAGAAATATTTCCTTAGCCCACCACCAGAACAAGCTCCAGGATGAAGTAACCAGACTTACCCTGTCGTAGCTGCCAAGCCCTGACTGGCCTGTGCCTGCCTCAAGTACTTAACTTCCATGAGACCAGTTCTCACTGTTCTGCCAGGAATTGATTGTGGCAGTCGTGAGCCAATGTAGGATGCTGTCATGAAAGGGCATTTTCTATAGGAAGAAAGCCCAGGAGTCCGGCCATCCAAAAGGGGACAAAAAATGCCTTATACGCCTGCTGCAGTATAACCTACCTCTTCCCAAGGGGGAGACAGCTGTGATGTCTTTGCAGCCCACTTCTTGGCTGCGATAGTACATCAGACATGATGGTGATGGTCCGTTTGCAGGACCTAAGGGTAAGATAATCAGGCGCTCCAGCAAAGCTCACGCTTCTCCAGTCTGCTGGGTTGTTCAGCGATGGCAAAAGTCTGCCCATATCCACCTACTGGGGTTTGGTGGACCTGCAGGCCACCTTAGCAATGCTAATTACAAGCAGATTTTGCTTTTAAACACACTGTAAGCATGAAGAGGGAACTTAGAAAATCTGCTAGACAGCACTAGAAACCAAAGCCCTGAGTGGGTTAAAAGTAGCAGAAGGAACACTGATGGCAATTCCGCCCTAATCCCCTCTTAACACCTCCTAAAGAAGAGAAGATCATCGGCAAAGCGGGCCATCTACTGTAGTCAACAACATCAGGTAATTGAAATGGTGTTCTCTAGGATGGGAGTCCTTTCCATTTACATGGTATAGACTAACGTGCTACTATAAATGGTATCAAACTTCACTATGTAACTAACTGAAAGCACTCCCAATCTTTCCATGCCTCAGCATTATTCCCTTCAATTATTCACAGGTAGTCACATTTGGACTTTTATTCTATTTTATTATCATTGGCACAGTTACACAAAATTGGCACCTTACAGTGATCCTTATGCATAATCATTTAGACTGAATTCGGACACTGAGTCATAGCCAAATTGATCTGAATAGAGCTTTGTTCATTTAAGCTGAAGGATGAACAGTTCCAGGAGTAGAGCATGGAGTCCATTACTTTGATTTTCTGTAACTGTACTAGTGCCATTGCTCAGCAGCATCCAATAACTCATTCCTGTATTCTTGTAAATAATTTTGGTGCAAACAGTAATTTCAGTAGAGTGTAACTGTTTGGCAATTACCTCTTTTATTCTAGAAAACACCATTGCAAATGTTTGAGAGAGATGAGACTGAAGAGTAGCAAAAGGTATTTCGATAATTAACTACTATAAAATAGAAATTTCCTTAAGGGTCTGTGTGGAAAAAACAACATAGACTATATGAACACTACACTGTACACTGCAGTGTACCGAACATCACTTACGTGCCATAGGCTGTCTATTAAACACTTTTTACTTCTTGCTGAAGAAGCTTAAAGGTAAAGAGAGACAAACAGCAAATCTCACAGCTTCTCCCTAAAGCTCTGGGAAGATTTGCACTCCTTACTCATTAAGACAGCCTGAATTTTTATAATGCAATATAGAATGCAATGTTTCCTGACAGTGATTAAGCCACCAGAGAGGTGCTAAACCTCTGCTATTCCTACCAAACCGCAACTTTCAGCAATGCTCATAACCTGATGTTTCATTCCAATGGGTGTCAGTAGTAGTTACAGATGTTCAGCACCTTTTAAAATTCAGTCCTTTGTCGCTATAAATGATTTGATTGCTTTAATTTTAACATGTATCTGGTTACAACGTGAGCTTTTGATGAATGATTGAAAATACATGGTAAATGCTATAGTAAATGATACTTGTAAGGAATACATTTAACTGACCTATAAGAGGTGAAAGGAAAGAATTTTAAAGAGACTATCTTTGCTGGTGAGTCTGGTGCTTTAATTTTTCCTTAGAACTAAAATCTCTGTACGCAAATACCGTTTTTAAATTTTACATCTCTTTTTTGAGAGAAAACCTACCTATTTCCAGAAAGAATGAATAAACTCTTAATCTCCAAAACCCCAGCATCTTTCTTCCCCTACTCTCCTATTCATTCATAATAGCTCTTATCCTGGCAACAGTCAGACAAAAGCTATTTATTGCTAATAAAGTTAAGCCAACTTGCCTTTGTGCTACAGAAGAGCTGCCTGCATGTAAGGTTTTAAGGTTTAGTAATTTTGTTGAAATCGACAGAAGAACGTGGGACTGAAAAGACCTACAGAATTAGAAATTCCTACAGTGAGCATATAGAAGATTTTTTGCCCTTGGTATGGAGAATGGCTGTCTTCTCTCAGTTAAAGTACTAATGCTTGCAATGCATTAACCTATTAGGATTTGGAATATGTTTTAAGCAGAGGAAAACGTGGTAAGATTTCCTAACAAAACTTGCTTTGTTTTTGGTTTTTTTTTTCAATTTCATATATTTCACCTTACATATGTTTCATATGTAATGAAACATTATAATTTTTCATGTAATTGAGATAGAAATACAAAATAAGTTACGTTAAATCAAAGGAATATTGGTTCTCGGGTTTGCAGTGCAGTCATAATATAAATAGCTAATAAATGTAAATCAGCACATTTGAAGGCAAAGATATTTGAGAAATTGCTCTTTGGGGCCTTTTCCTCCACGTGATGTTATGGTTAGTGCTGGGATCTTCTTTTCTGCCCTGTTGGAATTAGGAATATGAGCAGACTTGAGTGTTGTTGCAAATGACTTCTATTTCATCAATAAAGATATTTAGCTTACTTTTTGCTTTGATATTTTTTCTGTGCCACCAGATTTCTCCACTAAATTGTCACTGTTAAGACTAATGAATCTAACAGAACTAACAGACATAACAACACAGAGTTTGACAAATAATTTAGAAACCTACCTACATCGCTACAGGGTCCTAATTTGCAGGGTTTAGACCTGAACGTTCTCTAGTCAGGGAGTGTTTGTTCTGCTTCATTAGAAAATATATAGGACACTGGTTATTACTATAATTGTGCTATAAACAATCAGCACAAAACCCAAGATTTGCTATCGAAGCTGTAATGTCCTATAGTTTATAAGTAGCTATTTACATGCTCTATGGACTCAGTAGAAAAGAAGCACTATGTTAAAGTATCTATTCAAAAAGAGCATTCATGGTTTGAAAACGTAATTAAAAACAGCTAATGGTTTTAAACAGGCTTTTTTTTTTTTTACAAACTAATCAAGTTAATGCTTGGGAAATCATACTTTAATGGATGATTTTTCAAATACATTATTTTTTATTGTTCATAATCTAGAAGCAAAGGCCAATACTCTGAAGCACATCCTGAAGCCCTGATATGACAAACTTAAGAGCAGAGTCATTCAAGACACCGCCTATAGTTGGAGGAGAGATCTACCCATCTAGAAAACAGGTCAGCCTACCTAAGATCTAAACCTCTTAGTAGGTACCTGATTGTCATCTTTCACTTGGCCCCTCCTAGAGGGGCAAAGCAGACTATACACATAGCTCATGCACCTCACTTAGACGTATAAAGTCAGATGTGATGAGCCTGGTCCCTAGCTCTTAACGTTCTGCCATAGTAAAAAAAAATAGGATCTGTATCTTCTACACATTTTAGCAGCAAACCTGCAGAGTGTTAGACAAAGAGCTTATAAAAAAGCATACTTCTCAAACTATTTCTGATTTAGTGACAGGGTCTGGTTTTCAGTTTCATCTTCTAGGATACTTAGCAGCTCTCTACAGAGTGTCAGTTTTGGTCCCTCTCAGAGAAGAAGATGGCATTCAACAAAACAATGCTGTTGAAAAATGGGAATAAAGACATGACTTCTCACTTCGCAGAACTGGCCTCTTCATGAATATCTCAGAAAGACTGTATCTATCTCAGGTGAAAATGCAAATAAAACCCCATAATTTCTATTTGAGCTGCTACTTTCAGGGTTTTTTTAATATGAAAAACCCTACTAAAAATAATATTTTCAGTTCTGTTGAAAGTACACAGACCCAACAACATTCAATTACTGAGAGAAGAAGCTACCATTTACTGAAACAGATTCTGCTCTCATTTACATCTCCAACAGGAAAGAGCAACCTTGCAAACTGCTACAATTATTTTTGAAAATGTATGCGTTTAAAAACAAGTCAGTCCTTCTAATTGATATAATACATCTAGAGGGCAGCTAAATGCCAGACAGGTGTTATTGCCATGAAATTATCTTTCAGTAAGCGTGACAATTAAAATCCTAACTGCATCTGTCTTGTGCTAACGCTGAGTACCAAGAGACAAAATTGAGCACAACCCATTACAAACCTGAAGAGGAATTTAACATAGGAATAACAGTGTGTAACCAGCTGAGATTTAAGATTTCTATTACATAAAGTAGAAGGATACGTGGTTTCAGCTTCTGTTGTCAACACTACAAATAAACATGAATTCCTCCCTAATAAGCACTGCAGGAAGTCAACTATGCAATCTTAATGATCCTAGAGCCTTTTGCTAAAGTATACAGTTCATAATCTCAAGCAGATTCCAGAATACTATGTCAATTAGGATATCACGCAGAGCAACAAAAAAGGCAACGCCAGCTGGAGGCATTCATTGAACCTCATTGTCAATGCAGCAATAAAAGAAATCCTGTTCTACCAAAATGAAAACAATAAAACAAAGATAAGCTGAATTGGGTCAGGAAGTAAAACAATCCCAAGTTGCCAACTTCAAATGGCTGAGTACTGAAGACCTTTGGATAATCTATAAATTGACAGATTGGGGGTTGTCTAACTGGAAGCTTCCGCTGGATGTCACTGGTGCTTCAAAGAAAAGCCACTGCACATGCATTTATCAGGCTGCACAGCTTGGAAATGGCAGTACTGGGAGTTAGAAATACCCTCATGCTTGCTTTTCACTTTTATCATCTTTCCAACTTACTTCAGAAGTTGAAATTGTTCAGTAAGCCTCAATAACACTTAAAGAAGTGAAGGAAGAAAATATAATTTTACAGCTAGCAACCCTACCGCTGCAATTATCCTAAACCTAACATTGTGTTTTGTTTTGCTTTAAAGTAGGTATACTAGGCCTCCTGGAATATCATCTGTTGTATTCACTCTTGTGTCCACTCAACACCGACTTGAAAACTTCCTTATTGTATGCTAGCATCTTCATGTTTTACCACACCATGAATTTTACTGGCCAGGTAAAATGGGATACACACTTACCACAAATCTAAATAGCAAGTTTTTGCAAGAGATGTGTCCCAACAGCTAAAGCTGGAAACCACCAAAATTCATGCATCTACTGTTATCTTGCTTCAGAATTCAGTCATGATACAACCTTATTTTCACCTATATGGGATATAGCTATAAAGAAAATGGTACCTTTATGGTCTTCAGATTATTTATTTGTCCAGTGGCAAATCTAGAAAGAAGGGAAAAACCAGCCTAGTCATATAAGCATTGTATTGAAGCATCCTTCTCAACTGTCTCAGACTCTGTGAAGAAACCAAACCCAGAAACTAGCAAAGCAGTGGATACTAGAGATGTGCACTGCAGCCTCTACCCACAGCTCACAGGGCAGTTCCCTGGCAAATATTTTCTCCTCCCAGAATCTCTTCGTGTAGATTAATAAGCATTAAAAGAAGGGAAACAAAGTGTAGGCATAACAAGTTGGTTTTGACAATGGAACAAGGCTACCAGAGGGATCCCTCAGGTATTTTGCTGTTCAACAGATCCACAAAGGAGAGGGAAAGGGGCAGAACACTGAGATGATGAAGACTGCTGAAGATACTGCCTTGAAAAGCGTTGTAAGATCTAAGTTATCTGTGAAAAATTACAGGAGATCATGATACCAAGTATCTGATCGTAAAACAGTAAAATAGCAGATGAAATTCAGTTCCGATAATAGAAAGTGATTAACACTGGGAAAAATAACTGTACATACAGAAAAACAGAGTCTAAATCAGTCATTACCACTCAACCCCCCCACATTTTAGCCTGAATAAGGTCTCTAAAAATATCAATCCAGTTCTCAGTAGTGGTCAAAAAGGGAACTAGACTTGTTAATACTACTGGTCATTTTGTAGCTGTAATGACTTCTAGATAAAGGCAATGGAAGTTCTGTAACCAGTGGTATCTCATATGGGTGGAAAAAACTAAAAAGCGTCAGACTTTCCGACTCTTCTTTAGCTCTTAGCAGTAGCAGCAGCCTTCAAAGCTTACTACAAGCTGAGAACAATAATTTTGAGTTCAACTTAACTATGTCACGTCGTTACACCACGTTGAGCAGATAGGGGATGTTAAGTATGCTAACTTCAATGGGCAGCTTTAAATGAGCTTTCCAAATGCCATGTGCAAACTTGCTTTGATGGAGAAAGAAGCCTCACACTGTCACATATCCACAGATGCCACATACAGCCTTCCCAGGGAAGCTATACAGAAAAATCATATAAGAATGATAACTCACATGGAAAACTGATCCTACCTCATGTATTTTCTTCCAGAACATCTGCTCCTACTGCTCAAGCAATCCCTCAGCTTTGTTAAGCTCCTCACACAAACATGAACTGCCACTGGAACCAGCTCACACCAGGGCAGCAAATGTAAGGCTTGGTGACCATCTCCACAACCAGCAAACGAAAGTGCGGCTCCTACAAGAACCTGTACCTGCGCAGCCGCGATACATTTGATGAAACGTACCAAACGCCCTTATCGCATGCGCCTATGTGGCTAACACTAAGCAACCATTTTGCATCAGAACAAACTCTACCCTTGATAAAGGATAGAAACACCCCTTCATCAGTGGGAAAACACATCTCACAAAACAACAGCTTCTTCTCTGACATCGCAGTGTTGATGACCTGAGGAGATCTACCCAATGCCTTTTAAAGATAAGCCTCAGAACAAAAGCTCATATGCTAAATACCTTGGACTCAATAGGGTTATTGGGTTTTTGGGCTATATTAAATTCCCAGCTAGCTTCTAGCAAACGCTGCCATTTTCTTGAGGCGATAAATTGCTTCTCTTTCTCGTAACAACTAGTGATGTCATCCCTTTTCTGTAAGTACTCCCACCTTGCACCACAGGTTACAAACCTTTGTTCTCACAGCTAGTCTGATTTAAACACTGAAGCTGAACGCAAAACAACTGCTCTCGGCTTGCATTCAGCCTCCAAGACTGATGTTTCTAATTCAGGAGAACAGAAAAAATCATTATGCTGCTCTGTGAGTCTGTGCTGTGCCCACCTTTTTTATTCAGCTGCCATTGTGGCCACTTATACTCAAAAGGAAAAAAGCAGAAGTTGAGAAATTACAGAGATGGAGAAGGAAGAGGACTAGGGGTATGGAACATCTTCCACACAAGAACTGCAAAAACCTGTACTCCTTGTTTCATAAAAGCAGTGACTGATAATGTTAGGAAGTCTATATAACCTTGTGAATGAGGTAGAAAAAATGAAGAGAGTGCTTATTCACTGTATCTTGCAATATAACCAGTGATATCATCAGGCACTGGATTTTAAAGAAATAGATAATTAGGGAACTTATTGTCACTGAATGTAGAGGAAGCCAAAAGTATAAACAGACATTTAGATTTTTGGTGGCTATGGAAAATGATGGTTCAGATGTGACCTCCAGCTCACAATGCCTTAGAACTGCTGCTTGCAGAGAGAGAGATGCCCAGGAAGGATCCATGCTGGGTATGCACCCTATTTCTGGCTTCTTGTGCTAACTTCCCTTCTCAAACCAGTGGAGCTAAGCCAGGATCTGTGTTCTTGCTGGTCTGCAATCTGCAAAAGAGATTTTTAAGAGGACACATACTATCATCTTGCTGTTCCCAGAAACTGGAAAGAATGTGCTATATAACAAATGCAGGAATCTTCTCCCTACATCTAGCTCACACTCTTCTGGATGTCCATCTTTCAGAGGGACCTAAGGCAAAGCCAGCATGCACAGATAAAGAGATATTCTTGAGACTACAGCGGTATTTCGGCTTCTGCTTCCTAATTTAGAAAATGGTCACCCCAATTTCTGTAAGCTCCACATTCTTTTGGATTTATCCATTTTCTACTTCCCCAAGAACGGAACAGCTATCTTTCATTGCAAGCCACAGCAAGGTCACTTGCTGCAGATTGGGAAGGGAAAACTGGCTGCAATTACTGGATGCAAGCACAAGCACTCATTCTCCTCACTTGAGAAACGGAGCTGTTGCTATCAATTACATGCATTTAGCTTTTCCCTGGCAAGCGTAAAAGCTTGCATACAGTAATTACAGCTGCTCCCATGTCCCCAGAAGGAAGAAGGGGAAGAAAAATAAATTATAATAATTTGTTTTTATTGCTTTTCACTTAAGTTTTATGCTTTTAATTACAATAATGTTACAATTAATAATTCAAAAGATTATTTTTTAAAAAATTATTTTCTCTAGTATTTTGTAAACTTAAGCCACAAAACACTGTAGCTTTGTAAAAACTCCTCAAAATCTACTGCATTGCTTGTGGGCTCGGAATAAATAACTTGAGCCTCACGATTAAGAATAATAATTGATTTGATACACCATAGTTCATTTATATGTATTATGTCTAATAAATCTACCATAACAAATTAATACAAATGCATTAAAATACACTATTTTATACTGTAATATGTTTAGTAGTCAAGGCACAGCTGAGACTTAGTGAGATATTTCTCTGTAACATTTCTTTGTGCACAGACTAAAAACTGCAGCATTTTCATATTCCTTATGTATTCTATATTCTTTTGCAGTCATTGATACTACATGTTTAGTAACAGTAAATTAATTATTAGGAATTGAACACAGTACGTAACAGTATCCTTTTTTATTAAAAATACTAAAGAAAGGTAAAGAAGGTATTTATGTATGTTATGAGAAAAGGCAGTACTTCTCTTAAAAATGAAGTCTTCTACAGAATGGTAACTTAAAACTGCATATATATTCTTGCAATATGTTAAGTGTGATGTATCAGTGAAGATTAGTTGGGGTTTTTTTAGCAGGAAACGATGCCTCCCAGCTCTGCTGGAGTCCTCTGAGGGAGCCAGCAAGAAAGTCAACTCATTGCTCATTAACAGCAGAAAAAAAAATTTGCTAAGTGTTACTAGGAAAGAAACACAAAATGCCAGAAAATGTCACCATGCCATTCTACAGACGCCTGATGTCCCCAGCTTAGGCACTGCAAACAGTTCTGGTCTTTTCCTTCTCCTCCTCTCCAAAACGCTGTAGGTGGAAGGGTACCGGGGACGGATGCTGCCCCGCACCAGCAGCAGCGAGGAGGAACCGGCACAGAGGACCTAATGCCCCCACGACGTGCACTTCGGGTGTTTCAATTCTACCTAGCTCCAGTGTGGTGCCAGGATTGAACCCTCATTGCTGGCAGCGTTCCCCTCAGCCCAGGGACTCAGCTGTCTGCGGGGCAAGAAAGTGTGAAACA
Source organism: Haliaeetus leucocephalus (assembly GCF_000737465.1). Taxonomy (NCBI): domain Eukaryota; kingdom Metazoa; phylum Chordata; class Aves; order Accipitriformes; family Accipitridae; genus Haliaeetus; species Haliaeetus leucocephalus. The sequence goes on along the minus strand of NW_010972842.1, from coordinate 4,848,698 downwards.
CTAGGTGACCTAAAACTAGGCAAGATAAGCGAAGGAAAAGCACCCACACCAGTGTAATTGTTGAGAAGGTAAAAGACAGAAGCTCAGCGGTTCAGGAGGAAAAGCACTGGTTTAATAACATTAGGTTTTAAAGGTTTAAAACCCCAAGGTTTAAAACCCCGAGGCAAAAAAAAAAAAAAAAAAAACCCCCCAGGGATTGGGACATGGCAACTCAGCAACACTGAAGATGATGCAAGGCACATCAGAGGCTCATCATTTCCCCATGTGGCTGATGCCTGCTGCGGAACAGCGGGACACATGGAACATCTTTTTGAGAGTGGTAGCTGGTAGCTTTTTAATCCTATCTATTGCATACATTAAGCAATAAATTACACTTCATATTCCTAAGCTGCGTATATCCTCCTTACAGAGTCTCTTGAGGAACACGTTGTTCATGCAGTGTGTCCCAGAGAGAGGCTTCAGTTAACTAACGATGCATGTGGAGCACAAGTTCCACTTCGGTTTCATCAGAAGGCATTCAGTTTGTGTTCCCTGCAGCTTTACAGTGAAAGGGGAAAATTTGGCGATTGGCATCAAAAGCTCACTCCATGGTAGCAACATGTGTACTGTGGATCTCACTGCTAATTATGTAAGGATGTCAATTTTTTTAAATTAATTTAAAAGCAATTACACAACCATGCAATGCAGAAATCTCTAAAATATGATTAAGCCCAAAGATGGGAGCTCTGATTCGGGAATTCCCAAGTAACAAATTTCTGGGGACAGACAGAATATTGTAGGAGGGTATTATGCAATCTTTTCCCTCTTTTTATACTCTTTCTTCACTATATGTTATTTGAAACTCCTGGAGAGAAAATACTAGGCTAGATGGACCACTTTTAAAACTTTATGTAAATTCTGTTTGCAAGCAGAATTTTGCTTATGCGTATTCTCACTATTCACAAACCAGTAAATCTTACATGCATGCCCTTTTGCATACAAAAGAAATAAGCAGTAGGTTTTGTTACCATCTTCTTTCATCTTCCTATTACAAAATATGAGCCTTTTTGGAGCTGGCTTCTTTGATTTTACTTTGCTTGTCATGTCACACTGCTGCCTTAGCCAGATGGATGACTTTGTTCAAGTACTTCATAAAAGTTAGGTACTATTATATATGTGCTATAAAAACTGTTTATACACAGTAAAACGCTCTAATGTCAGTGTCAGGCAAAGTCAGGATAACCAAGCCTCTTGGTTTAGCCACAATCACACTGAATACATTCCTCCTTCCCGCCAGCTCAAAGACTGTCTTCCAGAGACAATTTCCTTTCAATACAGAACATTTTCATACTCTCCCCCGGTCACTCTGCTAAAACGACAAAAAACCTGAACTCAGTTCACACCCGTGTATTCACCGTAGGCTTAAACTCCCAGCATCGTGACCAAACTGTCAGCTCTCAAGAGCTCAGTCCCGTTAAAGTACCTGTGATTTCACGGCCTCTCCGGCAAAGGGAGAATCAAGCTGGGAACAAAAGGGCCACAGCTCCACCAGGGAACTCCGAGCACCTCTGCACGAAGATAGGAATAAGGATGGCTGCATGCAGTGTTTCCAGTAATACCACGTACTGTAAAGCCACTGTCATCATTCTTCGGCTGCATGAGGTTTATTTGAAGGTGCACATATGCCCTTGATGAGGGGCATGCCTTCGGTACACATCTTAAAATGAAATTAGCCCTCTGTGGACAACATCCTTCTAAGACACATATTTTGTCTGTTGGAGGAGGAAAAAAAAGAAAGAATGCTGTTCACTCAGGTAATTTCAAAGCCAGTAAGTCAATCACATGAAAGCTTTTTCACCAGGACATTGAAAGTCATTTCCTCAGCTAAGAGCCCACTGCTTCAGAATTTCAAATCTATTGTTCCACCTACAGTCAGTTGCTTTACCACTCAGATGTTTGTAAGAAAAAATAATATTTTTTTGGTCTCGTTATTATCAAAGAATGACAAACTCATTTCAGCTCTGAATGAAGACCAGAGGTAAACACATCTGTGTTAAGAAGGAATCGTTTAAGGAAAGGAAACATCGGGGGCTGGCAAAGTGGGAATGCCTGCACTGCCCTAACAGGAGAGCTCATACGTGATCCAGTATCAGGTATAACTTGTAGCTCATGTTTTTGTAAACCTGGGTTCTTAAAGGTAGGTTTAAAATTCACATACGGTCTTCTAAATAAAAATGGCGTGCGTTTAGACATGTCATGCATCTACATATCTATTTGGAGTTGACTGGAATTAGCTCGTCAGCATTTTTGAAAGCTTGATCACATTTATTTAACTTAGGGAGCTCAGAGGCTAACTTTAGAGGCCCAGAAAAGTGTCTTGCTCCTTTTAGTTGCAAATGATACAAATACAATCTCAAGGACACTGTTCCAACCTCTAAAGGTGACACAGCAAATCCACTGACATTTACCTCAGAAACATCAATCATTGCGAGGCTTCCATTTTACATTTAACACTTCCAGTCTATTGATTTGCTAACTACTAGTCTTACACTTTACTGTGTGGTTTTGGCAGTGTTGTTAGATTTGTGCATAACGGAAAATGAATCTTTAACTTACAACTTTAAAATACGGATAATTTATTTAAGTTCGGTAACATTTTTTAATTCCCCCAAATTTTAGTATCAAGAATCTGCACAGATTACTCTTCGAGCAATTTATAACCCACCTAGGCTGCAATTTTGGGAATAACATTCTGATGCACTATATAACTTGAGATCAGGGGGGAAAACGCCCTCATCCGAACATCTGTTTGCAGACAACCATTGGAGGCTCTGCAGGTTTGGGACGCAGCACCGCTGGACTCGAGCCTAGAAAACCCACGCAGGCTACAGCGTGGAAGAGCGGCGAGAGCCTGAAGCACGCTGCACACACCGAAACAGGCACGGGGTCTGTCCACACCGCATCGCCAGCTTACTCGGGAACACAGCTGTGCCATTTTGCGATGTGTGGTGTAGACGTGCCCTAAATACTTAATGTCTAAGCACCGACTAATATTTGTAGAAGACAGATGGGTTGGAGGAGGTTCCAAATGCCTGAAGCTCTTTTTTTGGCCTCATCCTGCTCCAGCATGGAGTGTCTGGCAGCTGTACTCTAATGTTTTCATTTGTTTTGAATTAAACTTCTCTTTGATCCTGCCCTACCCATTCCTTTTTCCATGCCCTGCTTGTGACTCTGCACATCTGTAGCGTCTGTTGCATCGATGAGTCCTCACCACTGGATCTCCTTGACTAAGGCCACCCGCATTTGGCCTATCACAATATTTACCAATGAGTCCAGGGAGATTTTTTTAAGCAGCACTTTCAATGCTAGATTAATCTCTGTTACCTTGTTCTATGCTAGGGCTTGCCACAGAAATCCTCTTAAAGGTCTTCAAAATTTTTTTTACCCATGATTTAAAAATATAACAAAGGGTGGGGTGGAGTGTTTTCTTTTGATAGGGCCTCTGAGTTTAGCTGATGTAGTTAAAAACACTTCTGTAAACTGCTCTGATTTGTGTAACAAAATAATTCAACCCCTAATTATTGTATTCCTACATCTCAAGAGAATTTTATAGCTCTTGGAACTTTAAAAAAGTCTAATCAATCTGAGAACACTTCATTAAAAAGTAAAATACAAAGCGAAGGCAAAGTCCCTAAATAACTCATGTATGCGTGCGTGTATGTACATATATTTATATGCACACTTCAGTACCACAAATCTAGAAGATAAATATAAAAAAGAGTGCTTCACCTATTCTCCGATTCTGATTCATCGCTTATTCATTATTTGAATCCTGATAAGTATATTAGTTTGATTCACTATCATAAATGAATATTTCTATTAATAATTAGGCATAAATGTTACCACAAAAAAGCCTTTCTGATCACTGCAATCTAAGGCTGCTAGAACTAGCATCAAAACAGAAATGTTTTAAAGATAAATACATGCCACAAAAAGTATGCATTTTAAATTAATTTTAGTTAATTTTCAACTTTTTTCCTGTGTCTTTTTTTTTTTAACTGAAATGTAGAATAAGTTCCATCTATTTGCTGTGATTTACTCCCCAATGTCCCTTACAATCCCTTTGAGTCCTCCCAGTCCAGGTATTTTTTTTTTCTCTGATTCAAGAAAAAATGAAGTTGGATCACCTCCACCTCATATTCCCAATCTTTTATTCTAAGTAAATGCCAATAACAAGTAGCTCAAAGCTGAAAAGGAATTCCATTTCTTTCTCATTAGCTTTTTACAGGCTTCATCTGCTTGTACCAAATACAATGTTTGCCACTGCAGCCACAACACAGTGCATTACTGCTGTGCTCGGCTGTGCCAGCAGTCCTGATAACCTGAGAAATCTTCTTGAAGGGCCATGCCCATCTCATTGCCCAGGGGCTCGGATGAAGAGCAGATTCTGCATCCTGCAGAAAAACAATCAAGAGGTTTCCTGCTGTCAGGTTTCCTGCCCCGCTCTCATTTTATGCCTGCCCAGCTAAGGAGGCCACTAGACCCAGGTTAACTCTATATAAATCTAGAGCTGTTTTTTTTTTTTTTTCCTGAAGAAGGCTGAGCAGCAAAATCTAGATTTTTAGAAGAAACTGGATAGCCTCTCTAAACAAACAGTTCAATCAAAGGATGACTTCCTTGAGTTTAATGACTGAACTGCGGTGGTGGCTGAATAAGCCGGGCACCGGGAAAGGACACCACTGTACTCATGTTGGACAGAAAACTTCAGAAGGTTGAGCAAATTGAAATGGAAGAAAAAAACCAGTACTGTGCCATTTCAGTACAAACAAGATGGCCTAACTTGCTCAGTTCTGAGGGAATGAAACAAGAGCGACTTTAAGACCGTCCTAGACTTAGAGCCTCCAGAGGAATCTGTAGCCCACAGGATTTTAATTCTCCTCTGGCTCAGAGGCCGGAGGGCACTTTCTGGTGCCGTCTGTTCTGGACTCCAGAACTGTGACAAAGCAAAATACCAGAGAGAAGGCTCCACCAGACGGGGTTTTTGCCCGTTCATCACTAAACGTGCTTGATGAGCTTTCAAAACCATGAAACACTGGGGAGGTTTGCACAAGCCTCTTCATTGATGCATGCCTAACATCACCAGAGTCATCTGAACCTCAGCAGAAAAGCCTTAAGAAAAAGTATCCCGCGAGATGGTTTACTGACTTTTACTCAGATTAAACCTGACAAATACTCTAGTTGACGTCACCGTCTTGAGGACATTTGTTCACCTGTGATTACCATGGCACATTACACTGCACGCTTTCCCATTGACCCCGTGTTAGGAGAACAACGAGCGAAAGCCAGACTTGTCCCTGCTTGTGCTTTAGAATAATGACTCCACGAGGCCTGAGAGCTGTGAGAATGAAATGCAAGGGCAAGAAGAGCTGGTAGTTTTATACTGATATAATGCTAAGGACTTTAGCAGAGTTACTTCTCGTCCGGACAAATAAAGATGGGACAGAAAGGCTACTTATGACTTCTCTTAACTGAAATCTTTAAAGATGTGCTACCGCTAATAAATTCCCCTGTAGGTTCCCATGTGCCTAGAGGGGCAGGGATAGAAGGGCTCAGAGAAAGTCTCGGTCACCAAACTTGCCATGCTGCACTAAACCGCGCTAAACACAATCCTCTATAAGAGCACGTTCAAACGGCGTGGGCACGGCCCGTGTGTACAGCAAAGCCACAGAAGAGCCTGAGGACAACGATAATATGTCTGAGAGACAAGGCAGAAGGAAAGACCTGGTTTGAAGCCTGCGCATGCTGCCTTTTCATGTCTGATTTAATGTATAGTGGTAGTAAAAAAACCGAAGAGCAGCAAAATTTCCACTCCCGGGCGTATGATAAAAGGCAATGAAATGTGCACAAGCACCTGATGAGAACAGGGATGGTTGCTAGAAACCAGATTCACAGATAACTCTTCGGAAAAGTATTTGTTTCAGGGTTTTAGATAAATAAAGCCGCTTTGCCTAGAATGAAATTTGTAGCTATCACGGGAGGAGGATTCTGGAACAACCTTCCAAAGAAGGAGTGGGAGCCAACAACTGTTCTTAAAAATGGAGATCTTTCTGAACAAAGTTAAAGAACACAATGCTTTCTGACAGCAGGAGGCCTTTCCTTGTTCTACAATCCTCTATTTTTAAGTAAATCTATTATATTAAAGCACTAGAAAATACCACGTTCAAAAAATAGCATGTTCAAAAAAATGAATTCAAAAGTAAAGAAGTAACAATTTGAATACAGCGGCGTTTTAAGTTTCTGGGCTTTGATTACCTTAAGCCCTTACACAGGCACCCGCTGTTTTCCAGATCACTGCGTCAAACTCCATCCTTACCTGCTATTCCAGTAATTACATGGAGGTGTTCAACTTTAGATTAAGATCAGCTTGTCATGCATCAAAGGTTTGAGAGGCCTAAGGAAATCATTCATGTCATAATGAAATGTAATGCCATCATTCTTCAAATAATCATAATGAAAGATTAACCATGAGAATCTGACTGTGCCTTCCCGCAGTCAAACTGGCAGATGGGGAAGAGAGGACAGAGGCAATTCTGCAAGGTTCATCTCTGTCTTTTTGTAGATGACGGCAGTGTGGGGGGATCAGCCCAGGAAGCAACCAAATGGGTTGCTCTTCTACATTTCAGAGCTATGCATCAACGTGGATTTCTGCTTTAAGTCCTTCCCGTGGCTGGTCTCCTGCTTCTCCATCCTGGCTGCCCAGCGCACACGCAGGCACAGGACACACTTTTGGCATAGGTTAATAAGGTGCAGACATAAAGAAATATTATCTTGGGAAAAATTCCAACAAGATTTAGCATAATCGAGATTACCTGTTGATTTAAAAAAAAAAAAAAAAAGAGTGGTACAAACATCCTTACTTGCAGTTGAATATTTTGGGTTGCTTTCTCAATATACTGGTGCAATATAAAGTACATGGACACAGCCAATCTGCTGGGACATCTTCTAAGGAACTAATTTATCTTAATTATAGCAAGCATGCAGGATAACCTAACAACATCAGAAAATTTATCTAGGTGACATACTAGGCCACTGCAAAGTAGTTAAGTGATGGTTCATGAGCAGAACTTGTTAATTAATTGATCTACAGCTATTCCTTTTCCAGAAAGTACATTTAAAGCTAAGAAAATATTAAAATTTGTAGTTAACCCTTTCTCAGAGAAAACAACAAAAGAAATTTTTCAGTGGTTTTTTTTCTGGACCCCTTAGACAAAATATTTCATTCTAATTTCAACATCTTAACACTTTTATTATTAAAACCAGCTAACTTTACAATCTAAATATAATTTTAAAATTAAGTGTTGGAGAAGAGGATGTCTAAACATAGTGCGTAAATCCTATCCTTCACCCTTTTTTTGGGAGAGAAGGAAGAGAAATCCTTGCTGAATATGAAATCAGCCCAAGTTTTATTAATTATACATCAAAAAAAATTAACAGAGCAGAAATTGTGATTCTCACGGTATAAAGCCTTAAAGATGTTCAGCATTTTATTCTCGGCCTCATCATAAATAACTTATAAAAATCAATGGGCTATATTATTTTTAAGTAGACTGATCAACCTTGTATGGATGCTGCATGTATAGTAAGAATATTTTCTACAGAAATTAGCAGGGAAAACCTTAAAACTATGCTTGAAGTTTTAAACTGAATTTATGCCAAACTAGCAAAGTGTTAATAATTTTAAAATTAACCAATAATCATCTAACTTGAACCATTTCCGAATTGTCAAAGAAAAAACATTTATACATTTCTATTCTTTAGGCTGTTTTTACCCATTATAAACATATATGAACCAATAAGAAAATCTGATTGGAACACAAGGGAAGGTCTTGGATGAGCCAGTTTGCCTCACACCTTCCTACAGAGTTTGTCTATAAGACATCTACTTTAAAAAATGACAGGGACTCTATACCACACCACCCTCAGCTATTGAGAATTTCTAGGTATGTTTTCAAGGGAACACAAATCAAACAAACACAAATTGACGACTAGTTGTGATTTTGTTCACCCAACAGTCATACACAAGCACGTTACACGGTTTGGTAATGAAGAGGATGTTAATCCCATCACCTTACCACCTTTCAGATCCTCCAGCTGTTCCAGGCCCTGGTGGCATTCCCGGAGTCTCTTGCTCCAGGGATGGAGCACACCACTGGGCACAGCTGTCTGCCAGCTGTGACCCCCCAGCACATCTAACTGAGTTTCCAACCTGCAAAACTGGCCTGTGGCTACTGGATGAAAATGAAGTGACTCAGTAGAACTTCTTTCAAATCCAGCTACTCACTATTCATTTATGAGAGGACAGAAATTGGATCAAATCAGCAAAAAAATGTCCACACCCTGAAATTTAACCTTTACTTTTAAGCTTTCGATTCAGCTTAGAAATCCCTCGTCTCAGTCTGCTGCCCCAAAGACATCACCTCTCTCCCTCTTATTTTACTTATTAGTTATTGATAAATTATTATAAATAGTAAGTTATTTACTTATTCCTTGTTCATTTGGCTCAGTGAACAACTGCACCTTAGCCTGTGGTTTATATACTCCATCAGGTATGTTCCAGCACAGACATTACTGCAGAAATCTCTCTGAATAATTAGGTACAGTGAGTGGGTTATACGCAGCAGCCGTTGCCAGCTGAGCTCCACACAGCAAGAAATACTGACAAAGATATACAGAATATTCACAGAAAGATTTCTGACATCTTCCAGTGCTGGAGAAAGCTGGAGAAAGTCATTAAAATCAAGGACACGGTTATCACCTGGGCTACAGGAGAGTCTTAACATTCCCAGCAAAGGCTCAAAAGCTGCTGTTCTGGGTATGACAAAAATATAATTGAGTTCCCCAAATATTTTTATTCCAAATAAACAAGATGAATAAACACGGGAAGAAGGAAGCATTGCTATTCCCACATTACACATGATGAACTCGGGTAAAGCAAGATGCGTAGCCTTTTTCATTTGTCCTTCATTGCAGCCAACAGCAGAGCTAACTCCTTGTATTTACTCCCCATGATAAAGCCTCACTCAAGAAAGAGCCATCTTAATGATACCTGCTCCATCAGAAGTTTTGGCTGAAATTTCATTTAATATAAGTGAAAGGTTTTGGATGTGCACAAAAATCAGGCTAAGGATAAAACGGAACAACAAATGGAAACTACTGCATTTCATTTTTCCTTTCGCGCCTGAAGAAACAATCATCTCTACTGGTTTTTTTTTTCCTAAGCCCTGTCTTATCTTTCAGAGTTTTAACAGCATTTAATAAATGAATAATTACTGCAAAATAGTAACATTTATATAGGCCTCAATTGTGCATATTTCTACCAGGCTAAGAAAGAAAATAAACATGGCAAATATAGAAATGAACAACACACATTTACTTCTCTTTTTCTCTGGACTCTGTTATAAATAGCTGGCAATCTAAGGAAGTCTATAATTCATGACAAGATGCACACCAGAACCGGGGAAAAAAAGTCACCTGTGAAGCCTCTGCAGTCACAGCAGAGGTACAATAAAAGAGAAAAACTCTTAAGAGTCACCTTGAAAAGTACTGAGGCACAGCATTCGTCTTCACTGTGGGGAACAAAGAGGAAGCACATTACAGCATCCAAGACACACTGTGGTAGTTAAGAGAATGAAGTTTCTCTGGGAAAGCACATATTTCCATTTTTAAATTCTTTTATCCTCTTACTTTCCCTGTTTGAGGAAGTTTTGACACAATTGTCTAAACTCCCATCGGGCTGAAAACGAGAACATATTACAAGCACAGAGAGGAGTGTCATGAAAACACTTTTATGAGCATTTGAAGAGATAAACCAGTTCAAAAAGAGATTAAACAAATTCCTGGTGGACGGGTTAATCAGCGGCTATTAAACACCCACCAGCTGGCTCCAGATCAGGGATTCTCTGAGCAGCTGAAGGCTGGAAGCTGGGAAGGTAAAGCAGGGGCAGCGTTTGTTGTTCGCGACCATTCAAGGCGGGATGCTGGACTCGGTCTGGTCCAGTATGGCCTTCCTTATGGCCTTGCATCATGTCACCCAACAACTCTGCACCATATCCACTTTCACCCAAATTATCCTATGCAACGGGCCAGTCTTGGGCCTCTCAAAGGTACAGAAGCTCTGTAGGAAGCATGACAGAAAAGTAACCCGATGTTATCAGTTCTCTGAATACTACTAAGTGCTTGCTTGGACCCAGTCCTTGGAAAAGGTTCTTTACCAGCCTCTGGAAAATTATAGTTCTCCTTTTTCTCAACAAAAGCCCATTTAAGGAAAAGAAAAAAACCAAACATCTCCATGGTCTGGATGGTTACCAGGCCACCAATGGACTTGGTTGCTGTAGCCCAGGCAGATCTTTCTAACACAACAGGTAAAGGGGGATTATATTTTATGCCAGATGGTACTCAACTGTCTGGCATCTCCTTCTTTAATGTGTTAGCTCATTACTGATTGCATTTCAGGTGAAAATTAATGTAGTCTGTTTTATTTTTAAATGTGTCCCAAATGGAGATTCAGAGGAGCAGATGTTGGGGAGGAGGGGAGAAGGGCGTTTCCATCTTCTCAGTATGCGATGCTAGATATAGCTTCATTATAGCTCCTCTAGTATCTGTATTACACTTCCATGCACAAGGGGGTGTGTGTCTGTTCCAATTTGTACTGGTTTATTTTATCTGACTCCATGTGTGAACACATGTCCATTTATTTTACAGAACATACAACGTCTAAAAGGATTTCTCATTACTTATTCTATAAGATTATAGCAAACTGAGCATTAAAAAAACAAACCAAAATAATACCAAAAAGGCAAACCTCAAAATTATGAAGATGAACCTGCACTGTCATTCTACGAAGTGACAGAAGGTACAAATCCTCTGAAGAAACTATCACCAATGCCAGGGATAGCAACCTCCTGATTTTGGGCTGTAGTCTTGGCTCGTGGCATAACCCAGAAAGTCCTGAGGGGTCTGGCTGCATCCCAGCAGCCTGTGATCACCTGCATATGGACACCCAGAGCCCCCGAAGCACCGCACACGGCAGCTTCTTCAGCTGCCAGCCACGCCGCTGGCAGAACCCCCACCTTACAGTCGGAGAACAACCGCGCAGGATAAGACCATGGTGCCTCTGGCCTGGCAGTCCTGCCCCTGACGGTGCCCCAGAGAATGCGGCTGGAACGCTGTAACCCTGCTACTGCCCCAAAACACCCTCTTCTTCCAGGACTTTGGGATCTGGGGACTTCCCACGCGGAAGGCAGCACCTTTCTGCCTAATAGTCTTTGCCTGATTGCTCTTCCAAATTTGTCTCATTGCTCAGCCCGTGTGAGAACGTTTTGCACCTATACACCCTGCAGCAATAACGCCAACAGTTTAACCGTTCCTTACATGAAAAATAAATTCTTTTGTTTATTCTGAACCTTTTCTCAGTACTGAGCAAGGGAGATTTGAATGAAAACATTACAAGAAACAGTGACAGTGATTCCCATTCACCTTCTGCACACCCTTTGTAATATTATAGAGCTCTCCTCACTCTGCTCAGACATTTCTTTCCAAGACTGAAGACACTTACTTTACATCTGTGCTATTTCATATGTTTTCAAGATTCCGGGTATTACCCTTCACAACAAAATTCTTCCTGTTTCTTATTTCTTGCAACGTCATGTCAGGCTGCCTCTTCTCAGCAATACCAAAAAACTAATCAGGCTAGATATGAACAACTGGAATACAGAAAATGATACATGATGAATCAAGCACACATTTCTTTTTGGTGCTTGCTATAAATATGCAGATGGACACTAAAATATTCCAAAAGTAAAATGAGAATTATTTGCTCTATATGGGAGAAATTCAGGAAGAAAGTGCTACAGTGCACAAGAACCAAAACTTAGTCACCTACGTACCTACTCAAGTACACAAAAAGTCCACTAAAATTATGTTTCTTTTTATAAAATGTACATATACACACGCTCAGCTGCTATCAGTGTTAGTCCCAAGTTGGGGAACCAAACGAATCTGGAGGACTTAACCGAAGGACAGCTGGAAAAGGCTGAATTCAATGCCTTGCAGTCAGCAGCGAGCTGCTATTTTGGAGGTTGATCCTGCCCCACCTCTGCAGGTACAGCTGACATGCTGCTCACAGAACTAGGGTACGTCCCAGGCACTGAAGGAAAAACATCCTTATCTGGGCAGGCAGAAATGTCTAGTCATGGAGTATTCCCAGTGCAGAAGATTCTTGCATTCTCTTGTTGTCCTAGGATCACGAGAGAACATGTGAGGCTCCATAGAAAAACATTCTTCACATGGATTTCCTCGTAAATTAACCGGTGTCCATTTTGAAGCTGTGTCACAACTTGCAGCCCCTTGTGCCATTGCCATCAGGTTGAAGACACACGCATTTTAAAACAGTTTGCTCTGAAGTGCTGCAGTCCTGCCTTCAGTGACAATGATAGGCAACAGCACCCTTTCACCTCCTTCCCATCAGGATGAGAACCTGCTCTCTTCTCCTGTATTTAGTGAATTAACCAATAAACTACAATTTCATATAGTACATGTGAAACGCTTGGGAGGCCAAAAATAGACTGAAAGATAAATTTCTCGTTCTGGATTTTTCCATGCTTCTTACCACTAAAATCATGAAGAGAAAATACACAGGACAGTGTCATACATCATTGGTGTCAAATTATTAATTAGCTAAGTCTAACGTTTCCAACGGGAAACCTACCAGTAGGTCTCAGAGCAGCTCTGCAGGCTAGGAGGAAGGGAGTAGAGGAGGGGGTAACACTCTTACCCGGTGTGTTGAAGCTGCCTAATAAGAGCATGAAGTACTCGAGCTCAAGGGTTGAGATTTCCTGGAGAAAGCTGGGATGAAGTGCCGCGGCCCCAGCACTGATGCTTTGGTGCTTTGGGGAGGAGGTTCAGTATCACTACATGACCCCTGGAACAGGGGAGCAGAAGAGACAGAGCAGGGAGAGCAAGCTAGCTCTAGGACTAGGACTTGAGAGGGGAGGCAGAAGGAAGAAGGAGAGAGAAGCTCAGCAGGAACTGACGTGCTGCTTTTTTGTGGTGACTTAGCTCTGCTGGAGCTTACTTCCATGCTCACAGCAGGCTCTCCCAGCAGGTAAAATGGAATCAGCCCACGCATGCCCTGCTGGAAAGCACTGAGTGCTTAGCTAGTAAAGATGACGTAAAATGGGGGAAAAAAACCAGGAGTTCACACACCTCTTACTTGCATAAACGCCTTGTTCCAAGGTGCTCTGGCAATGCACATATTTAGTCACAAAGATGAGTAGTAATTAGTAAGCATTTCTCTAACACTAGCAGTACGCATGTCCTCTTTTCCTTCTTCAGATACATTTTAACTGCAGGCCTCAAATCAGGTATGGGAACAGCAAAGAAAGAAAAGAAAAAACACGTCTGGAGTTCTAAAAGGTAAGCAGTAGAGCATTCCTACTTCCATTGCAGCATGCATTTCTGGTAAAAGACAAAGCATTTGAAAATTGAACCCAATGAGCAGAAGTATTATTTTCTTCTGGAATAACTGGCAATACGTAACTGCTTCAAGCCAAGTACGAAACCAGTAATGAAATGAAGTGCAGAAGTAATTCTACAAATGCAGCTATGATTAATACAAAGCTACATTACCATCACAAATTTAGTAATAGGAATTCCTGACCTCTTATATTGTGAAAAAATATTCAGGAACCTGAAACACAAATTTGGAACTACTTGTATGTGGACACAACTCTGTGACACTGCAAACAAATACAGAAACAGCAGAAAAATAAAAACTTAAGTATGTTTGTTATGAATGTATAATGACTCTTAAGTTCAAATCATTTGTCCTCCCCTGTTTTGCCATAGAGCGGTTCAGAAGAGAAAAAAAGATGTCTTAAAAAGCCAGCTGGGGATTCCTTCGGGTCCTAAGATATAAAAAGCATTTATTTATGCAAGTTAAGATCAGAAATTCTCTTGCTTTCCATGAAAAAACTCCCCAAATATGGTATTACTGCAGGCAAGAAAAGAAGTTAGCAGCTCTAGTGTTGGCGGTAGTAGCCAATGCGAAGATCTTGAGCTATGTGTAATTCATAAGCAGTTCAGGCACAGCTCCTATGCATTGTCTACGGACAATGTGGCTGCTGGCTTATCTGAAACCTTAGCTGTGGGAGGAAACAACCAACATCTTGTGTTGAGGCTGCCACTGCCAGTTTATACTCAACCCCATGAATCCCGGTGCAGGGGAGCAGAGGAGTTTACATTTCTATGCTATGATTTCTATTCATACTGAACTTCATTTTGAAGTGCCTAATTTATGTGAGATGTAATAATCAAGATACGATTGTTTGGGTTGCCTGGTGAAATCAAAGTTTACATAAATGTGATTCTGCATAACCAAATATCTGATCAGCAGCATCAAATCCAAACCAATACTCTCAGTAAACTCACGTACTCCCCATTTGTGACCTTAAATCACTATGGAAAGTTGGCAATGCTGTGACTAAACAGGGCTCACTATATCCAGATACTGCATGACAAAAAGGATCCTTATGAGAGCTTCAAATCCTGTATCAACCTAAATAATCCTCTAGACGCTCCAAACAGACCACCCCCTGGTTAGATGTGAGGGACTCTGGGGAAGTTCTTGCTTTTCCTTTCAAGGGTTCCTCTTCTCCATCCCAAACCCTCTTCCTCCTGCATCCCACTGAAAGCCACTGCAGGAACAACGTCAGTGGAAGTTCCTACTGGTTTCATTCCCATGAAACTATGTGTTAATGTAGTAGAAAGGACTCGAGTCACTCTAAGAAACGGGTTTCCTAAAAGAATTAAAAATGTAAAAGTACTACTGACACCTCTGTCCCATTTGGCAGGAGAAAGCAGTCTGCCAGTTCCTAGCTCACTGCCCTTGGCTGTTTCCCGGCTGAGACTTCTCCCCAGGGCCGGCCCTGAAGTTTTCCCATCAAAGAGCATGAGGGAACAGCATGCTCTGCCCCAGGAGGAGGACAAAGACTGGCCAAATTTCTGACTGCTCTGCAGTCGTTCCCTGCAGCTATGAAATCCCGCTCATCCCCCACTAAGAACAAAAGGGCCCAGTCTTCCAGACCTAGAAACTTAAATAAAGGGCATGTTTAGAAGGAGTCCAGTTACAGCCCTACCAGGAAAGGCTACATGCTTTGGTCCCTAAATGCAGTTGAAACTCCCTCACAGAACGTAAGGTAGAATTTGGCACAGGCTGGATACAAGTTACTGAAATTTGTAAAGCACTTTGCAATGACGGTCTCTAATACGTAAGCTCATTATTTTGTTGGTCTAACAAGTTAAAAGATTCAACTAGATGTCGGTGGTTTTCTATACGGAAATATGGCCTGTGCTTTCCCAAAGTGCCTGCTGGGATATCAAAGTGATCATCACCACCGTAGCTAGATAGGTACACTTATTAATACAGTTCTTGATTTCCATCAGTTAATCCAATCAAACTTTGTATTTCATTTCTAACACCATTTTCCGATCAGTAACAACCAGTATGAAGCCTTGTGACACAAAAATGTCAAACTGCTGGCATTCATCTGACGTCAAGAGCACCAGCGAGACTTTTGGAGTCTGCTGGGCTTCTCCACACAGAAATGAACAAACAGCTTGAGGATAATTTCGTCCCATAGGAGGGTGCAATGGGAACAGCCTTGTATCTAATGAATAAGATCATCGTTCCCATCCCCTTTGAAGAAGGATTCAGGATGGGAGATCGGTTGCTGGGCTGAAGAGGGATGAACACTGTGGTTAGGTCGGATTCCAGCACCAGGAGAAAAAGCCTGTATTTGAACTCCCCATCCTGAAAGGTTTGCAGATTTCTGTGCCATTATCTTAATGTAGTCTATCTGCTTCCAACACTAAACCTTGAGGAACAGATTTTGCTGTCTACAACTGTTTTATTTTCTGCCACACTGTTCCACCAGTTAACATGCCCCTTGTGCATTGGTGCTGTAGGAGGCAGAAGGAATACCTGTACCGGATCCACGCTTTAAGACACCAAACCCATTTTTAAAATAAAGAATGAGATGTAGTTCAAAAAGCTCAGCTGAAAAACTCTAAACAGTTTCACTGACCTACATTAATCAATGAATTTATAGCTTCCAGCTCAAAAGGCAGCTCAATAATTATCTTTATAAAGTAATCTTTAGTGTGCCAGTCCTTTTTTTAGTAAAAATGCTACCAGTAGAAATCCTAAGACACTGGTTCCTCTTACCAGGTTCTCCTAAGAGATTAAAGACCTCGTTTCCAACATACTGAAATATTACTGTACTGTGAATAATGCCTTCAGCAAATGGCATAAAGGAGTTTCAGTTCTCTTACTGCTCAGCTAAGTCAAATGAGGTTTTGGTGCTATCAATGAGTGATGTTTAACAACTCACCTCCATCGTCCCTTCAGTGTTATTTAGAGGAAAATGCTAACAGAGGGAAAACGTGGCTATTCTCAGTTACTGCTGAAAAACTAGAGCTCAGGGAACAGATTTGTTGAGTAAGCAGGTGTTACATACAGACACGCACATACTGACATATTTTTCTGTTAATAAGCCCTGATTAAGTATTCATAGGTTACTTGCTTAAAATGATTCCATGCAATTACCAATTTTTAACTGTCTGAAGATGCATTCAATAGTCATAAGCAATCTGATTATTCTCAGTGATCTCTTCTCCACGACAGCAGGAAATGCAAAAATAAATAAATGACTAGTAACAGTGTATAAAACAGTGAGTTACAGGAAAAAACACTTTTTACTGTGTTATTAATAAAACTCAGAAGCATGCCCCTGTTAGCAAAGATATACGCCACGGTATTTCTTTATTGCTAATCTACT
Source organism: Haliaeetus leucocephalus (assembly GCF_000737465.1). Lineage (NCBI taxonomy): Eukaryota > Metazoa > Chordata > Aves > Accipitriformes > Accipitridae > Haliaeetus > Haliaeetus leucocephalus. The sequence continues at coordinate 4,831,824 of NW_010972842.1, read as the reverse complement.
GTTTTGCCACTTTTGGAAGAATTCCAACTGCATGATGATTTAAGACGCATTAATTCCTGTTATTAATTCATGTTATTAATATGCATTAATTCCACTTTCTCTTTCCAGTAACAAATGAAAACCAATATAGACCAGAAGAAGAAACCTTTCCTTTTATTTATCATAGGGCCATAACTCAAAAGTATGACAATGCCACTTTACTGCAACAGGGAGGGAGGGAGAACTGGTTTGTGTTCATTCGAGTTCCCACGATGCCTAAGCATCAGCCCTTGAAGCTTCTGATCTTCCTAAGTAGTCACCCATTCAGTTATTAACGGCACTGAATGGGTCTGCTCTGCAGCCCAGAGCAAGAAAAAAAATCAATAAGATCTGGTAGCAGAGATCGATTCTCTGATTGCAAATATATTTATTACAAGGCAATTTTCCAGAATTAAGTCCAAATTGGTTAAAATTTGCAAAGTCGCGATTTGAGAAAACCAAGTACTGTATTATAATGAGAACAAGAAAGAGAATATTCCAACAGGTTATTAATGGAGACTTCTGTCCACATTAAGCTGCTTCTTTTCTAACAATATCCCTTACTAATAAGATGCTTGCAAGATCTTCCCTTCTTAACCCTTTTCTCTGTATACTACCCTGGATTATTTCTTGGTATTTTAAATTATATAATTACCCAGTTATCTAAGGATATTGGGGAAAAGACAACAACAAAAAATTCTGCTCTGCCTCTAATTACCTACATTAACTGCAAATAGTTGCTGGGCTGCTTTTGTTTTCCTTGCTTTCTATTCAAGCTGTTTTCTCTGTAGTGACTAAAATATTTATACAAGCTCCTCAGAAAATCTCAGCCAAGGAGACTAAAGATCACAGTCCCTAGTGAATTTCAATGGACCCTGGATACCTCTCTCAAATGCCTTGGAAAATCCTAGCCATTATTTCTTAAGAGAAAATTACTATTTCCACCTCTACCATTTATTAGTGTATCTGTTTCCTCATCAAGCACAGGTAATTTAACTACCTCAGTTTCAAGGGGGGGGGGGGGGGGAGAGGGTGGTGGTCATAAT